>NC_031798.1:159378-190886 GCF_001522545.3 Parus major | reverse complement strand
TCTCTCCCAATGCTCCCAGCCTGTCTCCATAAGGGAGGTGCTGCTCCAGCCCTGTTTTTATCAGCTTTGTGGCCTCCTCTGGACTTGTTCCAACAGCTCCACATCCTCCTTATGGTGGGGGCCCCAGAACTGGGCAGAGGATTGCAGGTGGGCTGTCACAAGAGCAGAGTAGAGGGGGAGAATCCTCTCTGCAGTGATTATTATTAGAGTGATTACTCTAGAGACCAGAATAAGCATTTGTAAACTTTTCCCTCTTTTAAAAAACTAATCTGTCTGATCCTGGAGATGCACCATCTGGCTGCTGTCTTTTGTTTTAATTTCTCACATTACATCAGAACCACAAGAAAGCCTGGAACCTTGGAGGGATTAAAACTAACAGCCCTGCAGCGTTTCAAGCCTCTTCATAGCCTGCCTGGCACTTAAAACCTCCCACCTCCCAGAGATGGGGAACCATCAAACACACAGCACTAAGAAAAACAGAATTATTTGGTATCAAGCTAAAATCAAGCCACAGCCACAGGATGACAAGAAGTGAGTGATCACAAACAGGATGTTTTCTTTGCCTGAACTGAGAGGGAACAGCCCTGGAGCAGCTCCGGCCGTGGGGTTTGCTCTGAACAGGATCCTCCTGCCAGGGGCCACACCACAAACAGGGATTACAGGCTCCAGGCTCTAAACCTCCCAACACCACCAGTGTCTCTGCTAAAACACTCCAGCTAAGTGCCCAGTTTGGCTCCAAAGGTGATTTGTGAAATGCCTGGAGAGGAAATGGACTCCACTCCTTAGTGCTGGGCACGCCAGTGGCACTCGAAGCACTGACCGGAGTTTCAGAGCTCGAGTAGAACTCAGACGTAATGACAGAGGTTTAGATAAGATACTGGGAAGAAACTCCTCCCTGGGAGGGTGCTGAGAACCTGGATCAGGCTGCCCAGAGAAGCTGGGGCTGGCCCTGGATCCCTGGAAGTGCCCAAGTGCTGGATGGGACTTGGAGCAAGACTGGGACAGTGGAAAGTGTCCCTGGCCATGGCAAGGGGTGGAACAGGATGAGATTTAAGGTCTCTTCCAACCCAAACCATTCCACGATTCCATCCTTCTCTGACTCGTGCTGCTCAGGGCAGGGTGTGCATCCACACACAGAATTTTATCTCACTCCTCTTAACACTAGCTTTGAGTCAGGGCCCAACAAGTCCAAACAAATCCAGGAGCTGAAAAGAATATCCACAATGCACTGAAATGCCAAGCAAAGCAGTAATTTCAGTGCCTGGCTGCAAGGCAGAGCTCAGGTGACACTCTGCTCACCCACAGGTAGGTGCAGGGAGAGGGACACCTCAGGCTGAGCTCCCCTCTGCCCCAGGACGACATCCTGAGCGACTGCAGGAGCTCCAAAACCCACCAAGCTTTGCCCAGCTCTGCCTCCGCTTTTGGAGGTGATTTTCAGAGAATTGTGGAGTGTCCTGAGCTGGGGGGACCCACAGGGATCATCCAGTGCAGCTCCTGCTCCTGCACAGACCCCACAACAACCCCTGGAGCGCTGTCCCAGCACCCCTGGAGCTCTGGAGAACCTTTTCCTGCTCTCCTGGAGCTCTGGAGAACCTTTTCCTGCTCTCCAAACATGCCCCAGCTCCAGCTGTTCCCTCAGCCTGGCCCTGGGCAGTGCCTGGAGCTCTGGAGAACCTTCTCCTGCTCTCCAGGAACACTTTTCCACAGAAAACTGTTGGAATTACTAAGGAATTCAACATACACAAGTAATACATGTAATACCAGAACTTTGTTTTGGTAGCACCCCATTCTGCTTCACATGCTGGGAAGCACAGAATTCTCTCTAATTATTTGTTCCACACTAATATCCTACAAAAAAAAACAAACCCAAGCCCATCCCCACTGGAATGGAAGCAGTTTGGTTCCCAGGCTCACAGCTGGAAATCTGAAGCCAAGGTGAGAAACTGATGAGAAACAAGAAGGGAACTCAGGCCACAACACCACTTGCAACCTCAACTGCACATTGTTAATATTATTGTTGTAAAAAGGATTCTCTGAGCATAAGCCAATAAAAAAAAAAAAAAAAAGCCTAATGCTATTTGGCAAAAGCAGGGAAGTTCCAAGGAGAAAAATTCAATATAATAAAGCTGATAGATTCCTGGGACTCCCTGGCAGTGCTCTGTCTTCCTAGTGCTGAATGTCCAATTCCATCTCAATTTTTATGTTGTTATAACATAAAAAAAAAATATTAAACCATTATTCTGAGAAACAGATTGCCAATCTCAAACATCTGCACAGGATTAGGAGATGTAAAGCCTCAATAGGGCTTTAATATATAAAATATAATATAAAAGCCTCAATAGGGCTACCCCATGACAGAGCCCAGCCCTACTGAAGTGGAAGGGACTGAAAGGTTTTTTAGGGAAGGAGATAAACCCGAGTTCTTTCCAGAGCACCATCCACACAGGTGTGAACCAAACCACAACTCCCTGAAACAAAAGCTCCAGCCAGACACAGGGATTGTCCTCCTGGGAAAACCATGGGTGGCAGGTGTAGAGTCACCTCATGGACGTGGTGATTTGACTGCTGCAACCACAACTGGCACAACCAAATTGGCACATCCAGCCTTGGGAACAACATGTGGCACAGGTGGAATGAAATTACTGAATAAAACCTTTTTTCTGCTCATGTAGAGTCCAAGTTTGGTACCAATGCACTGATACAGACACAAAAGAATCATTAAAATCAGCCTATTCCTTTTCTGCTGATCTACAGGAAATGGAAACGGCGAGATCTGGACACAAACGTGGATTTCCTCATGGAATATCATAAATTACAGCCACAGGAAGAGCACCAGGACAATAGGGCTGCAAACCCTGGAACCATTCACTCCTCTGACATAAACTTGGTCAATCATTAACCCCTTTCCACAAATAAAACACTCTGTGACATTTTGGGTGCTAAATTCTCCCGGAGAGCTCAAAAGCCACCCTGAGAACCACAACCCCTGTCCAGGCAGACACAAGACAGGGCACCACGAAGAAACACCAGCAAAGCAAATGAGAGCTGATAATTTGGCTATAAAATGGTGTTTGTTCATTTCCCAAGGAAGAAATTAAAACACAAACAGTGTTGAGCCTCTCCTGGCTCCCTCCCAGCTCCCTCCCATCTCTGTTCCGTTCACTCTGTATTTATCTGTATCCACAGCCAGCCGAGGCTGAGCCTCCCCAGGCTGAGGCCCTGCCCAGGAAATGGGGTTCTGCTCAAAGGGAAGCAGCTTTTGGGGTTTTACAGGAGAGAGAAGAGTGAGCTGAGCTGTGCTGTGATGGAGGAAGAGCCTCTTCTTCCTCCCTGCTGCAGCTTCCACAGGCAAGCAGCTCCCTGGGACAGAGCAGGTGTAAACACAACCTCACCACCACTGCCACCCTCATCTGATTCTCCTCATTCAATCGAATCCGATTGGAATGCTCTGACCACTGGGAATGCAGGAGAAAGGATGAACTTTCAAATGGCAGAGAGCAGGGAAGAGCAGGGAAGGCCACCTGATCAGCTGGGATGTCACACCTATACCCAAATCCTGCCCCAGAGAAGCCCCTCCAGCCTGGCTCCCCACCCACGCCAGGCTGCTTTTCAGCAATTAGCGCTGATGATCTGTTCTAACCAGTGGTGCTCAATCAGTGCAAGGTGGTAACACCCGCTAATCCTGCTAGCTCAGACAATGCTCCTCTTTCAACATCCCTGCTCCCCTTCCCCCCATGGAATGAGAACACTGAATCATTTACTGTCTAACAAAACCATAATTACTACAGTGGAGAAATTAAGGAAAATGATCACGTAGGGCACAGCATCTCCCCAACAAAGCCTCCAAACACTGGGCTGCAGCAAGGAGAAGATTCCAATTGGAAAGCAGTTTGTGTGCATTGAAACAAAATGTTTGTATGGTTTAAAAAAAAATAAAATAATAATAATCTGTTGATGTTTCCAACAGTTTGTGCTTCCAGGGAATCCTGGTGGTGCTTCTGGTACTTCCATTAGCCCCAAAATACAGACAGCTACTCTACTAAAATCAAATAGGACAAAAAGATTGTAACAAAAATAATTAGATTATTCTACTATACTATCCCAACTGGATTTTAGGTCTCACCCCTATAAATGACCTGATGGCTTGGCCTTTCTTGCCTGTTGATGTCCAGACACAGGACAGGCAACATCTGCCAGGGGTTTTGTCATCTCAAACCTGCTCTGAAACAGCAGAGCTCGGTCTGGGCCTGCAGGGCTCGAGCACCAACATGGAGACAATGAAGAGCAGAAGTGCTGCTGAAAAGTCCAAAATGTTCTTTTGCTGCACGTCACCCTCAGATAAAACCTTTCAAGTGTGACTGGAGTGGTTTGGAGAAACCCAAAGTGAGGACTGAGTGCACTTGTGGCCTGGGCGAGAAATGGGCACAAATCGTGTCAGTGCTCAGTAAGGAATGTTGTCATGGCTCATTTATGTACTTAGAGCTGGTTCCCACCTTTCTCAAAGAAGAAATTCCTCCCTGTGAGGGTGGGGAGGGTCTGGCACAGGTTTGTCCAGAGGAGATGTGGCAGGTCCATCCCTGGAAGTGTCCAAGGCCAGGCTGGACAGGGCTTGGAGCCACCTGGGATGGGGGAAGGTGTCCCTGCCCAAGGCAGGGGGTGGCACTGGATGGGTTTTAAACTCCTTTCCAACTCAAGTCAGTCTGGGATTTTGTGATTTTCCTGAAGAACTGGCAACTTCTAGACATCCCACACCTTCCCCAGTTGTTTTACCGAGGGTTAAAACTGAGACATCCTCAGACCCAGGCTTCAGCAAGCCAAAACACAACATTTAAACAATTTTTTCTAAGGCTGTGTGCTCAAATAGCCTGTACCTGTGCAATGGCCTTCAACTCCTCCTACCACTCTTAGCTACAACTGCAGCACAAAAACTACATTTGAAACAAGTTTAGACAATTGCCTTGTTCTGTTTGAGGCCAAATGATGACGCAGCCTCAAAGATTCCCTCCTCCTTCCTTTGGCTGAAGCTGTATATCAGGTTTCCTTCTTGGAGATAATAGCAAGGCCTGTGAACTAACAGTCTTCCAGAAAAAAAGTCTGATTTCTTGAGAGAAAGAACACCTTGCCCACTGTACTTGTCACCAAACAAGCAGCACAGGTTTGGGCTCTGTAGTTTCCCTTTAACAGCACCATTGTATTCTCACTAGGAGCATGAATAGGGCACTGAAAACCCAGCCAGGCTCACAAAGCTGTGTTTGTTGGGCACAAGCATTAAACTGCTACAGCTTCGGTGTTAAAAGTTTCACAGACAGATCAGCTCCAGATTAATTTACACACGCAGAACAAGCCGGCTTGGCTGCAGCACTGTGGGGGCTCTGTTCTGCAGTTCCAAAACCCTTCTCTAAAGGCTTAGGAGTGTTGTTTTACCAAATTCAAACTATTTTAATCTCAACATTTATTATTTCAAAAGAATTCCATTCAAGATGAGGTTTCTGTGGTACGGCTGCCCTGCATTCGAGGTCTGGGTCATTCCAGGTCACAAGGTGCTCCTCACCCCAGCTCACTCACTGGGTGCCATAAACCTTAAAGGTTTGGGGTTTGTTTTTTTTGTTGATTTAACTTTAAGCAGTAAATCCAACTCCTGAAGCCATACCGAGGAATCCCTTTATCTTGCAGCAGCATTTCCGAGTTGCAGCAGCTCCAGTGTCCTCGGTTCACCCGTCTGGGCTGTGTATTTCCAGCTGGAATCTTCCAGGCCATATGTGATGCATCACCAAGTGGGTGAGCTAAGGACAGGGCTCAGTCCCCCCTGCACACCTGGGGACATCGGTGACAAGGAGTTTTCCTTCCTAATTTGCCCTAAACTAGGACAAGGTGTCACCAGCTCAGTCTCAGCCACAGACCCTCCCTCCTCCCCACAGAGACACATCTGGGATTTCTGCTGGAAACAGCACTGTCCAGAGTCAGCAGGATGAGTTCTCAGGGGCTTTGGGAGCTAGGGCTGGGAATAAAAGAGCCTCTCCTGGGTGTTACTGCTCTGGTTGATTCTTCTCTCGCAGCAGACATGAGGACGTGCTCACCGTGACTGTGTGCAGCTCACACAGCATCACCACGTCCTGGTATCTCCATTTAAACCTTATTTAAAGGAATATTGATTAAATATTCCAGGTACATTGATTAAATGACCTCTTCTTCACCTCTAGGTAAGAACTAAAGAGCCAGAAAGACTTTGCCTTGCAGATCCTCAGCTGGGACAATGGGATAAAATCACACTTGTTCATCAGGAGGGATTTCTTCATGGAAAGGGCAGTTAAACATTGAAAGGGGCTGTCCAGGGAGGAGGTGGATTCCCATCCCTGGGGGTATCCAAAAAAATGACTGGACTGGCACTCGGTGCTCTGGGCTGATGATAAGGGAGGGATTGGCCACAGGTTGGATTCCATCCCCTCGGAGGGTTTCTCCAGCCTCAAGGATTCTGCAGTTCTGTGATCAGCCACACAAATCGTGCTGCCCATGCACAGCCAACACCTGCCTTTCCAAAAGCTGAAATGTTTTTAAAATGACTCCAAAGACTCTTGAAGATAAACTTATAACCTTCATCTCCATGATTGTGTTAGCCCTGAAAACCCAAAACACAGGCTCTGCTCAACTTCCTCAAACCAACACCTGCAAAATCCAATCACCAACGTCAACTTTATATGAAATCTTCTATTGTGAAGTGCAGCCACATCAATTTTATGTTACCCATAAAATTTATGTGCAGCACGTACACATAAACAGTTGAATCTCATATACAAATAAAAAAATTTAACATGTAACCCCATCCTAGGGATAAAAAGTAAAAATCCTTTAAATAGCTACAACTTATCACTGGGGGAAAATTCATTTTCCCTCCTGAATGCAACAAACCCAAGGCTTTGTGACAAGCAGGATTTTACAAAATCTGTTCAGGAGAAGTGTTTTCATCTATTTTTAATATGCAGGCAGTGAGAACCATGTGAGTTGAGAGGCAGGAGCACTGCAGGGTTTTAGCAGCAGAACAATCTGCAGGAGGGGACAAAGACAGTGTCACACACATACCAAGAACCAGCTGAGCTGAGTAAAGCAAGACAACTCCCAGAGCATTAGATAACCCAGCTGAAGTGATTGTGCCCTGAATAATTCCTTTTGCTGACTAACCTCCTGCTCACACACACCAGCAGAAATTCCTAAGTATTCAATCCCTGGCACAAGTGCAGACCTCTCACTCTCCCACCAGACTGAAAAGCAAAGTTTCCCAGGAAATGACTAAACGGTGACAGGACTGTGATTCAGCACTGGGTTCGAGCAGGTAGAGCACTGTCACCCTCCAGGTACACACTGAATTATTTCAGCTCTGAGTTCTGATAATCTCCCAGGAGTCGCCTGTCCAGCCCAACAACAAGACATTACACACAAACTCTGCCTGTTCTGGCAGTCTGCACTTTCTACAACGGAGAGACAAGTGTGGACAGATGATTTTCCACATTTAGCCCAGGAATTAAAACGAAGACAAAACCATGCTGGCACCCAAAGAGATTAAAACAGAAGTTACTGTGGATTTGAATCCTGTGTGTGACTCCTGTCAGCCACCTCTTCTTGGCTCTCAGGTGACAATATTTAATAATTCTTTTGACTCCAATTTTTAGGATAAGCCAAGTGCCACAGGGACTCATTGCTGGTAATTCTCCTCCCATTCTGACTCCACAGCAACACCTCGTCCAAGCACACCAAAAATCACTTTGGATACACAGCCCACTTCAGTCCAGCTGGCCCTGAAGTTACTTTTCCTAAGCAAATCCTAGATTCTTAAATAAGATACAAGAAGGGGAAAAGAAAGAAATTAAGAGCAATTACTGCCCTATCTAGTGATCAAACACAGCTGCTCACACCAAGTATTCATCAACTCCAACCTGCCCTTACACACAGCACAGAACCTAACCCAGTTGGCACCTCACCCTGCACAGTAATTATGTATTTCCAGATGGGATAATGCTATTCCAAGTCCCAGCAATGAGGTCAATGATTATGCATGATGAAACAAAGAAAGAGAACTTGATGGAGGCACTGGCACTCAGAAGATCCCTCCCTCCTCAAACAAAACCCAGCTAAAAATCAGAACCAACCGAGCACAATCAGTGGTGAGAAGGAATCTTTCAAAAATCAAGAGGTGAGATACATCCTACACCCCTCCTGCCCTGGTTTTCCTAAGGAGCCAGTGCCAGGTGTGTATTCATAAGGATGTTACTCCCATCCCACAGAAAAAGCAGCAGAAAAAGTGGTGCCTGCTCAAGAGAGCAAAATACGTTGTTTGAAATCTGGAACGGATTCAGAACCCCGAGTCACTGCACTCCCAAGTGCTCACTCGAGGACAGTCACTATTAAACAGGATTAGTCACCAGAGCAGGATCCCACTACTTAAAGGCAAAGCAATACAATTATTAAACTTTTACCAGCCTCCAATTAGTGTGCGACACCTGTAATTTGACTGGCGGAGACTCCCACCAAATTCCCGACGCGTTCCTGACGGAGGCAGCAGCAGCAGCAGCAGCTCTGGGAGCAGCACAGAGGTCTCCTACTCATTCCCTTCAAGCCTAACTAAACCAAAACACCTTGTTCAATACCCTTAAACCTGCTGTGCACAGCCCCATCCCAAACACGATTCTGCATCCCATGGAATGCTCCATCCATGGAGCAGGGCAGCTCCTCCTCAGTGCAGCCACCAAGCCACATTTCCTGCACTCAACAGCACAACCCATTCAAGTCGGCTACAAGCCTGGGAAAGCAGATTTAAATAGACACAGCAGAAGAAAAATGTCCTGCACAGCATGGCATGAGCAGCAGATTCCAGGCCCTGCTCTCAGTCTGGGCTGTGTGAAGCTTTCAGTTGTGTTTACATCAGCATCCTTAAAGAATGGCACTGCTAAGGAAACCCTTTTGGCACGACACCAGCAGGGCTAAAAAACCCCATTATCCTGTCAGCTGCAACGCTCTTTACAAGAAGGATCACACGAGGAGTGACTTCTGTTCAGGGCAGAGTCAGTGCCTGCTCCAGCAGCGCTTTGTTCCTTCTGTGGAGCAGGATGTGGCAAGACCCTTCTCATGTGAAAGCCTTTAAGCTGCGTGGAAGATCAAAATAATCAAAATAATGAGCCAAACTCGACGGCAAAGAGGACCCAACAACCCAGCTGCACTTTGCAAAGCCACCCCAAAGTCACTGAACTGGGCTGCTTCAGGGGAGAGCACACTTTCCTCCCAGCACACCCATTTCTCCTAATTAACAAAGCACATTAATAGTGTGACATCCAGGTTTTGATGCAATGAGGCCTTTTTAAATAGACAAAACCCATCCTTTTACCACAAAGAGAAGGCACAGTCACTTTACTGCCATTGCTATGCAGGATATTGTGGTATCACCCCGATGTTTCTGTTGTTCCAATCACTAACAACCTCACACACAGAATTTTCTTGCCTTCCATCAGTATATCCCTGTCAAAACACTAAGCTGGGAGGACAGATATCCCTTCCACACTGACACCAGTGGACCCTGAACCAAAATAAACAGGCCTAAAAGTTAAAAAGATCTTATTCACCACCCATCTCCAAATCCACAACTACTTGTGACAGAGAATTTTCCTCCTGTTGCCCCTCTCGGGGTGCAGTATCTCCTCTTCCAATTTAAATAAACTGATTTCTCAAATGTCTCACTTGTAGGGGGAAGGAAGTATGGAGAAATCAGCAGGATTATTTAAGAGCACACAGTCAGCAACTTGACAAAAACTGAAAGAATGAAAAAGCTCTCATGTGCTGAAAGGCAACCAGATCTGCCCTTGTGTCCTGCACTGTGCACTTGACCAGAGTGTCTTGAATATGGGAAAAAAAAGGAACTTTATGTCAAATAACAAGCAAAAATTTCATAATGTATTTGCACTAACAAGGTGCAATCTCTCCAAGATCAAACTCATTGTAAAAATGGGTTCAAAATGATGAAATATTTATATAAACTTCTAATCACATAACAGCAGGATGAACAGATTTCAGCTTTAAACAAGTAAAATCTGGACATTGTCACCAAAACGCTGCTTGGCACTGGAAAAGTAAGAATTGCTGGTTCTATTTTCTGGTTAAGATTTTGGGGAAGTTACTCACAGAACAAGAGGAGTTTATTAAAAGTATTTCAGTAATAAATCAAAACAAATAAACCCTACTTCCATGCCCTAAGCGAATCCAAATGCTCTCTCCAGTTGTCCTCACATACACTACCACAGGAAACAGCCTGATAAATCTGCTAAAAGCCTTAAGAAGCCTAAATTAAATATTCATACTCTGAAAATGATGAAGCCAGCGCAAAAGTCTCCTTTGCCACTCCAGCTCTGTGTAGCCCAGAGCAAGGGATGAAAGATTTGCTGCAGTTGGTGATGCTGAGCTGGAATCTCCAGGGAGGAGAAGGACATTGGGAGTTCAGGGTTGAGTTTTGCCACTTGGGGATTTTCCTGAGATGCTCCTTTACCTCCCAGAGAACTACCCCCATTTCCTCCAATTTAAGGATCCCTGGCTGGTCAGGTTTTAGTAACAACCTGGAAAGATTTGTCGAAAGCTCCTAAAAAATCTTGTAATTGAATGATGACATCAATTACTTAATTTTAATGAGAGTGAGATCATGTTTTAATTTTCCATTCTGCATTAAGTTTGAAGTCATTCAAAGATGACTGTGCAGCTTCTCTCAGCAATAGCCAATGTCCCTCCAAGGTGGAAGCAGAATTACTTTCAATAACAAACTAAACTTTATTGCTTTATTTCTCATTAGCACTTAATTCTACAGAATTAGCTTGGGTTTATTACTATGCAAAGAGACAGGTAAATTCTCCAACTTATTCATTGAAAACAGAAGCATAACTTTGAACTCTCTGGTTCTCACAACAGGAAAAAATCCTGCCAGCTAATTTCTCTCTAGGCATGGACAGAGCAGAATTTAATATACAACTCTAAAATGTCCTCTTAAGAAAAACCCCAAACCTACAAAAAAAAAAGAGACAAAACAACCTGAAAAAGCAAAGTAAGAATTGCAGAGGGTATGGAATGAGACTTGTCAGTCCTTTGTGGGGATCCCAAGGTCTCCAGCTCCAATCACCCTGGATGGAGAAGGCAGGATGGAGACCACGGATGGACACAGGTGCACTGGGCAAAGCTGCTGCTTCAGCTCCACAGCTGAACTGGCAGAGTTCCTGGACATCTGTGGCCTAATTCCAGCCCTGTTTAGCCTGCTGAGGAAGGCAGGGACTTCCCAAGGCCCTCCCTCTCCATCCCTGCAGGAGCCCCACCTCTCCTGAACCTGGAAATCCATCCCAGGATCATCCTGACTGCAGCCTTGCTCTGCTGCCCTACAACCCATCCCAGCATCCGTGAGCGCTGCCTTGCTCCAGTCTCCATCCATGGAATGATGTTCCACATCATTCCCCACTCCTGGAAGTGCTCAAGACCAGTCTGGACAGGGCTTGGAGCACCCAGGAGAGCGGAAGGTGGAATGGCAGCAGGGTGGATTTAGGGTCCCTTCCAACCCAAACCATCCCACGATTCCATAGATCACTTCCTACTTGGTCTCTCAACCTCGCTTTAATACAAGTTCCTCCAGCACAGCCTATGTGACCTTTCCAGCCTCCCCACTCAAGAGATGAAAATTCAACATTCCCTTTTATTCCTGCTAGAAATGACAACATAAAAACTACTTGGACAGGAACCATCTGTTCCTGTGCCTAATGGAGCCATAATCACTGGATAACAACCACTCTGCAGAATATTCCACTGTTTATAAAACCAGGGTGTCAATGTAATATTATTAATGGGGAGCTGCTTGTGACTTTTGGATAAAATATGATATTCACAGCAGGCTTTGCTTTCAGCTGCAAACACCACAGCTTTTTACAGCAAAGCACCACAGACAGCACCCACAATTAGGGGGTGGAGGGGCAGGAAGGGCTAAGGACGTGTTGACAGTAATAATTTAAGATGAGATATTCTGCCAAGAAGGAGAAACTAGAGGATTAACATCCAAATAGAAAATCTGCAATTAAGCAAAAAACCTCTGAAAGAGAAGGACTGTGGACACAGCTCGGGGTTGGATCGTTGCCCTCCGATTTGTTC
This sequence comes from Parus major, assembly GCF_001522545.3. Lineage (NCBI taxonomy): Eukaryota > Metazoa > Chordata > Aves > Passeriformes > Paridae > Parus > Parus major. The sequence continues at coordinate 178,730 of NC_031798.1, read as the reverse complement.
TCCAAGACTTCTCTGCTGACTCCATGTGTTTCACAGAAGTAAAATTCATGCCACACCACGTAACAGTCTCTCAAGAGAAATGATGATGTTTGGGAAATAAAACAACCACTTCTCTCCAACATCTCTTGCACAACAGGATTATTTCTTTCTTAGCACTGGGGTTCTACAAGCACAACACAGAACTGCATAAAAAGCACAGAAACAAAATAAATTCCTTGGAGAATCCCAGCTGAGATTTTCCTACTGAACACAGCGCTGACCTGCAGTGACAGCCAGTCTGAGCACCCATAAAAATTCCTGCAGGTTGGAGTACCTCAGATGTAGCCAGGAAACTCTGGAGAGCTGTTTCCTCTGGCCCTAACTCTGCTGGAGGAAGACAAAATTCCTCCTGGCACTGCCAGGTCACAGGTGGGTGGCCCCCAACTCCATGAAAATACACAACCACACAGAAGCCACAAATTGAGGATGTGCTCATGACCCAGCACTGTGGTCAGGGTTCTCTGAAGTGTGATACCTGAATCAGCTGTGCTGAGCACAGGCAGGATTGAATATTTCATGTTAAAAGCTATAAAAGGAGGAACAAAAAAAAACCAACCCTGGCCCAGAAGTGCAGCCTGTCAAAATCAACTGCTCAACTGACAGACAGTGCTGTACCCTGCAGTGCTGAGAAAACTGGCATGACAGCCATAAATCACTCCAAAATCTTCTTTTCATGCAGAGGAAAAGGAACAGTAAAGTTCCGAACATGAAAACTTGCCCATTTTTAATTTGCTTGATTGCACTTGTTTAAAACTGACATTTATTTTGATACTCGAGCTTGTCTCTCCTTTTTATTTCTGCATGCAGCAAGCTGAGAATGAGGAATTTATCACATGGAGAAAGCAGTCCATCCCAGAGGCACCTTCCCCAGAGCTAAGGCACCCAATCCCCATGGGAGAGCAGATGGAAATCCCAGCGATTCCAGGGTGAGGAAGGACCAGCTCCACCCAGAAGATCCTTCCCCACGCTCTGGTTTCAACAGATGGGGTCAGTGCTCTCCTGACAGACCTGCAGGAGGAAAATCCTGAGAATTCAACACAGCATCTCCGAATTCAAACACCTCAAGGTGGCCTCAAGAGCTGATGGACACTGACATGCAGAAGTGTGTGGTCACTTCCAAGTGATTGCCTTCTCCTCCCTCCCAGACAGGCCAAGGAAGGCCCTGGGGATGCAGCAGTGCCTGAACAGAGACAGGTTTCCTTTCGTCTCTAACAAAGGCTTGGAGCAACTGGCAAATTGCCCGGCCTTGCTGCCTTCCTCCTCCTCCTCAGATGTGCTTCCATCCACAGATAACGCTCTGAATTCACACCCTGCACAATCAGAGGGAAAGGACAGCACAGGAAACCCAAGTCAGCTTTTCCCCTCGGAGGGGGAACTCCCTGCAACAGCCAGCACAGTCCTTTTCGTTGACATGCCAGCAACGTGCTCACAGCTCCACCATTAACTGGTTTAGTGAGTTAAGACACAGATCTGTCTGCAATTGCTTGGGGCAGAATGTGCTGAAGGAGCAGAAATTCACCTTTCAACTAAGAATCCATGAAACAGCTTCAAACAATCTCTTTGAGTGGTGGAAACAATCCAACGACTTCAAGCTTATCCCAATGTGACAGTACCTCTTGGGGACTTCTTGTCACACTTCACCCACAGAAAACTATTCTGAAATAGCTCTTCCTGACAGCAGAACTATAGAAAAACCAGCTCTGACATTTCCCAGGTCTCTCTACTTCACTAGCTCCTTTCCTTCTCCCTTTCTTGGACTGTTTTACAGATTCCTCTCGTGGTGCCAAGGATTCCACTGCAATACTGTGAATTCCTTTGTGCCTGTGAGGTCCTGCACCCAAGCCCAGGAGCAGCTGAACCAGCACAGCCTCAAGGTTGCCACTTTACAGGGTGGGAGCACCAGAAATCCACACACACACCCCCAGCTGCACCAGGATCAGATCCCCCACGACCTGAAACCAAACCCAGCTGGCAGAGAAGAACATTTTCTCTTTCTCCAGTTCTCCAGCCAACTCCCTCCTTTTATCCTTCTGCCCAAATCACTGTGTCTGTGCTGGAAGAGGAGCCTGCACCTCTGTGTTCACACCACTTCACCTGGTCTGTCATTTCAAATATTCCCAGGAAGTTCTTCTGTCATTTTAAACAACAGAACATAAGTAATTACTTTTCCAGGAGAAGAGGCCAAGTTGTGGCATCCTGGAGAATTTTTATGACCATCATCCCCTTATTTTGTGTCTCCCTCCCTTGTGCTTTGCTGAATCCAATTAAATACCTGGAAGGTGAGAAAGAGAAAGCGTCAATATTGATGAGTGTGAGCCTCCATAAATACATCCCTGAGAGCTTCCAGTACATCAGCCTTGATTTCCATCTGTCTTTTCCCATCAGGTTCAGCACCTGGAATCACCTTCACATCCCACAGAGGAGTGAATGGGTTGAACAGCAGCAGCTGCACACCGAGAGCTGAGAAGGATCCCAACAGGAATGGGAATCCTGCAGGGAAGGATCGTGGTGTGTAGGACAAATCTCTGCCATTCTCTTGAGCCAGAGGATCCCATTTCCCAGGATAAAGCCCAAAGGAGAGCAGGCAGTACAGGAGAATGAGGCAAAACAAACAAAAGAACTCAAATCCAAGCCCCGACCTCTGGTACTAAGCCCTCAGAATCAGCCACAGGTAACAAGGGGGATTTCAGGCTCCCCTGCCCAGGAGCTACAACAGAGGAACTGGAATCAGAGAAGACAAGGAGGAGAAAGGTCTAAATTTTCTTTTTTTCTTGAAGTCACACCTGGAAAAATGGCTTTGTTCATATTTATTAAAAATCAGCTTATCCACCATGAAAGAGAGGAGGCCCACACCATGAGGTGAGCGATTTCCCCCTAAGACACAGGACAGGAACCACAGGAACATCAGGTATGACTTAGCTGGATCCAAATGCTTTTCCTTACAGCTTCCACACTACTTCTCCAAGTGTTTTACCAAAGCCCTGTCCCATGAACAAGGATTTGATACACGAGAGGCAAAGGGTAATTACATCTTCCTGTTTGCTCTTCTCGCCAGAGATTTTTTTTGAAGGCCTACTGCAAAAAGAATTGCCTTGAAAGCCTTCCAAGGCAACACCAGCTCCAGGGTTGTAGATTTTTTCTGATTTTGGGAAAACAGGAGAGCAAATTAACTCAGGTCTCTGTGCTTCTGGTCAAAATGACTGCAACAAATTCCCAAGTCCTCAACACTAGTGGCAACTGGCCCTACACAATTTTTACACGCTGCAATTTTAAAACAGGACTTAACAAGTAAAGTGTATCAAACACAGGAATAACTACACAGAAATGTTTGCTCAAGGTTTCTAGGTGTGGCTGCAGCCAAGACATAATAGGATTATTTATATCTGACTCATTTGCTTCGCCTTCATCCACAATTCTCCCTATTTGGGACTCAGTAATTGACTTCTTTCTGCACCACACCATTTTTTCAAATCAGGACATTTTCAAGGAGGACTTGAATATTTAAAGCAGAGAGGAGAAATTCCACAAATAGAATGGGGTTTATATCATGTTCAACCAAACCTGAGCATCACCATCAAGGAAAAGCTTCCTGAACACGGTGAGACATCCATTCACTGCTAATGGGACTGGAAATGTCACAGTGTGAGTGACAATATCCCCTGAGCCACGGAGGGTGTGATGTCCCTGCTCTGTGTCTGAGCTGCTCACCTCACCCCTGTGCATCTCCCCCTCTTCCTGCTTGGGAACTCAGAATAACAGCACTTCCCCTTTTCACTGCGGCAACTTCCAACCCCAAATTGCGTAAGAATGGAGGTTTTCATTCTGATTACAATAAGAATTGTTCTTTTTTTAATCCACAAGGGATCACTTAAAGTTTCTGCCCTAAGAATAAACACAGGTCTCAGTCTCAAAAAAACATTTACACTAGCACTTGGCCATTCAGAGATCTCCTTTTTGTAACACAACGGGCTTCAGTCTCATGCTCAGCATTTTGTTAGGATTGACAAAAGAGCCCAAAAAAACCTCTCACAAAATAATTTATAATTTGGTTCTTTCACTGCTCATTGTGAAAGGTTTGGTATTTTCTTAAGAAATACAGCTGAGATTCCTAAAGGATCCCAAGCAAAGCTTCCACTTTGCCAAAGCTGATGGCTTTCCATGGAGCTGCAGCACCTGAGCTCCCTGAGATGGAAAAAGTGAGGTGCCAAGAGGTGAGAGCAGCCTGAGCCAACGCTGCTGTTATGAAAGCTGGGCTGCAGCTCCTGAGGACACACACCACAGCTGAGGTGCTTTTCTCCAGCCTGGAGATTCAGCACAGAGCTGTGTGAAGCCAACTTCTCCCTTTCCTCATCACACAGCACCAGCAAATGCCATCAGGACCTTGCTCCAACTCCCCATGGGACACACAGCAATCTCCTGAATGCCAGAAATGGAGCACCTTTAATAGGCATTTTCCGCTTGTATTCAATTAAGGGGGAAAAAAAAAGGCAGCACAGTTTAATAACTGCAGATCTGTTTATTCTCTACCAGCACAGCCGAGGATCAGGGACTTTTATCTCCTGCTCCCATCACCTGACTCTGCTCTCCATCACAGGGTGAATAATCACAGCCTGGAATTTGCCATGTCACTTCCCAGCTCCTTGGAGGAACTCTCCTTGTCCTCACCCCAGTGACAATGCACATTGTGAGCAGGAATGTCACAGCAGGGATGGCCAGCGCTCGCCTTCCTCACACCAGTGACCTTGGACAGCTGGAAACTCTGCTCTTGCCTCTTGCTAGAAAGGCAAGAAAACTTCAAAGCCTCCTTCCCCTCCTCAGAGCTTCTTTTGGCAGGTCAGCTCCTCCCTGGGATCTCTGTTTGCAGGGAAGTGCACTCTCAGTTAGAGGGAAAGCTGATGACAGAGGTGCAACCACCAGGTAAAGCAAGCAGGTGTAGCAGTCCTCCACCCCTGACACACTCTGCTGCTGCTCTCAGGGAGCAAATCACAGCATTTCCAAAAAATTCAAACTCAAATGGCTCCTCCTAAGTTAATTAGCACCCGAAATGAAGAGCTGATGCATTAAAGGCGTGGATGGGACAAGAGGAAACACAAAACCTCCTTCCAGCACGTCCTCACCTGACAGCCCTTTCTGGACTCACACACAGGGACAGGGCCAAAACCAAATCTTCCAGCCCTCGACCTTTTCTGCTCCATCATTCCCCAATTTAACCAAGGCTCCCATCAGAACTTACTTTGCTGGTATGTTCCAAACCTTGTTCTTTCCAAAATCTCCCTGGGCTTGTCCTGCACACACAGCATTGGGTGTGAGTTGTGATGTGTGCAGGAGGGAAAGGGATAAAGCAGAACTTCCTCCAAAAGTTACCTGTGCTGCTGTCAGAGAAATTCATTCTAAACCTCTATTAGTGCTGCTATTCCCAAGGAAATTTCTCAATGCAGTGAGCTAAAATCCAGGAATACAAACACTGACTCATCTTTGCAGTTTACGCTTTATCTCCAACAAAACTTGCTTGTCCAACTCCTTTAGGACAAAGCCACAGGAACAACATCCCTCCTAAGAGCAAAAGACAGGAAAATCATCCCAAACAATCCTTTTCCAGCACTGCACTTTAGACCTGATGTTTGACATTAGTCCTGATCCCAGAGGCAAAATGGGAGCGCTCCATGCACTCGGTCACCCAGCTCCCACGGCTACAGCCATCCTAAATGGAATGCATTATTCCTGCATTAAAACATATGTTTTTCAAGGCAGCCAGCCATCCGGCTGTTCCGAGGGAGATTACAGAAGACCTAATTTTATCAGGCAGGGATACAATTCTCCTGGCTGTTTTTGCTCCCTAGGGACATGGAGCTGGTGAAAGCAGGTTGCCTGACTGCTGGGGAACAATTCCGAGAGGCTCCGTCGCTGATCGCTCGGGCACGAACTGCAATCCTGGGTCCATAAAATGTATTAATGCATGCCCTGGAGGCTCTGTGGGCTCCCATCCCTGTGGAATTCACAGGCCAGGAAGACCTAGTTTGCATCAGCAATTCTCAAGTCAACAAGAATTAGGAAGAGTTTATGTTGGCAGAGAAGTGCTAAAACTTTTAAAGCGTTTTTGTTCTTTCCTTTTTCTTTTTATCAGCTCAAGTTACACTAAATAAAAGAAGGTGATTGCTCACAGCAAGGAAAGTTATGTTACTATTACACTACTATCTTTGGTATAAACTCAGTGTAACTTAAACTTACGTCCTGCCTATGTTTACTTCAAGTGGTGTTTCACAAACTCTCGGCTTTGAAGTTTGAAAAGAACACAAACTGATGGAAACAGGCACTTTACTCCAAATATCAGGCGAGAGTAACAACCCAGGACATGATTCAAGATGAGAAATACAGGTGTGAGGCTTTTCCCAAGGCTTTTCATGAAATGCAAGGGGAATATTGGTGTAGCAGATGGAATGCTGCTGCCTGCAGAGCATCCGTTAGCTATAAATCACTGTTTCCTCACACATGGTGCAAATCTAAGAGTCTTCCACTCTAATTAATACAACGAGACATCCTGGCCTGGTGACTCGGCCCTCATTTCACAAGCTCTCCAAAAAAATTTTGGATTGAATCAGCCTCAACAGAGAGAAATGCTTCAATTCCTCTCTCTATGAATCCATGTCCAAAAAAGCAACTGAGCAACTCACCCAGAGATTCAGGAAATGCTTTTTATAACTGAGACATGAGGTTTAAAGAAAACCACCCTAAGAAATTATCTGCACATTGTATTTGAAAGAAATGCAAACAGGAACTCTCCAGCTTCTGCCCATCCCTCGGGAATGCTCACCATGAGTTCACTCTCTGGCTCCTGAAACTTGCCACTGAATAAACATGATAAATCCAGTGAACAGAAGATTTCATGACAAACACTAATCAGAGAGAGGGAATCAGGAAGGAACCATCACCCTTTTCCACAACATCAGCGATGAACCAGAAACACGGGGGGTGCTCCACGTGCTCTCCCCTGTGGAGCTCCAAGGATTGCAGCGTGTTGGGAAGAGCAGCAGCTCTGTGCAGCTCCTCTGCCACCCATCACATTTCCTACTCAATATTTCATGCTACAGAATTTAAAATAGCAAACTGGAGATCAGTTATCTAGGACACCACAGCAAACTCCGGCTTCAGCGCAGCTGTGCCAGGCCAGCAGGTCTGGTGAACATTCCCAGCCTGAGCACCCAGCTGAAATGGCAAATATCACCCATCCTGGAAGTGCCATAAAATCCACACTGGGAACCACTGCTACCACATGTCCTCTCCACCCAGCTGAGGAAACAGCTTCTAACTCCAGCAAAGCTTCACAGAAGCAACCAGGGAGGAGGTGCAGGACTCTGTTAAAGCCTCTAATTTCCTCCTCTCCCCAAGGCAAAGGGTCAGAGCTGCAGCCTTTAAAAAGCCCCAAAGTCACTCCTCATTTCCTAAGCTTAAAAGGGACAGCACAAAAATATGCACATTCTTTAACCTTGCTGGTTATTTTTTTATTGTTCCAGTCTGGATGCTCCAAAAACCTCCCTCCTCCTCCCCGTGTTTACACGCCTCAATCATGTACCAACAGTAAACCCAACTCCCACTCACAGTAGCCAAAATATTTCTTCCAGTATTTGTGCTTAACTCCCTCTCTCCAAACCATTAATCACTTAAATCATGCTGCTTTGACCATCTGCAGAGCAGAAATCTGTGAGCATCTCGTGGACCAGTGATAGATCTTTGCTCCTCCTGGTCACGGCTGGAGCTGGATTTCCTTTTCCTGTGACACAGACAGGAATCCATGTGCTCCACACTTACATCTCTTTTTCCTGGGCTGTGAAGCTAAAGAAAATACAATTCAATCCACAGTGAAAGCAGATGAGGGATCTTTACTGGGATCTTTGTTGAGGCTGGATGATGCCTGGATGAGCACAGCCAGCTCCCTGTGGCAGCTCCAGGAGGGTTTTAGGTATTTCAGAGCTCTCAAAGCTGCACACAGACTCTGAGTCAAAGCCCTGCACAGATTTCTCAGCAGATTTGGGACCCATCTGCTGCCGGTCCTGCAGGTAAATTAAGGAAGCAACATTAAAGCTTTCCCAGTGCTGGTTTTGCCTAATGCAAGACTTGTGGGAGAGATGCTGCATAAATGCACAAAAACCACCTGTAAGTCCTGTTAGCTACAGGCTGATCAGATCCAACTTGCTTATGTTTATAAAGCTCTTCTTCAACCTTTTCTGGGCTTTGCCCACGGTTCCTCTCTGAGTGGGGGAAGAAACTGAAGTGAAACCTTTCTGCTCACTCAGCACAATCCATACAGCCAGTCCCTGCTCAGACAATTACTTCCTTTGACTCTGTAATTTAAATTCTGTGCTTCAGCTGCTTAATCTATAAAAAAGGTCCTCACCTACTTTGACAGGCGCCTGGCAATCAAAGATTGCAACCTGAAACACACCATTTTTAAAAGATCACAGAAATACCCTGATTCCCTAAGAAATTTTCAAGCCAAACAAAATAAAGACTCTACCCACTTGCTTGAGTCAACATGTTTTCTTCCAGTAAGGTTCTATCCTATTTGGCTGGCCTGCAGTCCTGAGTTTCCACTGTTTTGCTGATACTCCTTTTTCCATCCATGCCACCATCCTTCTGCTTCCTCAGCTTCTACAAATCCTCACACAGAGCCTCAACTCTGCAGCGAGAGACAATCAGCTTTAAAAGGAACAAAGCCAGGTGCATGCAGCCATTCACAACAAAGCAGACAGCAAATAAATGTGTGTTTAGCCAGGAAAAGAAACAGAAACCAGCTCTCTCTGCCCACTGGGCAGGAGGGAGGATGTGGTAACCCTGTCACAGAACCCAGAAGTGGCTGAAATGACCAGCAAGGCTTGAGCTGCTCACAGGTTACTACGAGGTGGAACTCCCCTGCCTTTCCCTGGATGTTCAGGTATCTCCAGCTGGCTTTCTCTCCACTGGCACCTCTTCACTAGCTAGAAACATCAGGCATGACAGTGCTTTAATATTAACATTTCCCAGCGAATATGGGATGAATTCAGACGTTTATCTTGTTCTCTGCACCCTTCAGCACATGCTGAGAGCGTTTCTAAGGAGCAGCATCTTGTGGTGGATCCAAAGTCACCTTCACTCGGAGCTGCAGCCCAGCTCAGAGGTGAGACTCAGCTCCCACACTCACAGATGTGTGAAAACTGGGGGAAAAGTCTTCTTTAAAGTGAATATCCCTGGCACTTTCACTCATCAAACAGAAACAGATGTAAATACAAAGACAGCCCTTCCCATCATTAGTGATGCAGAATGTGGGTGTTACTGACAGATGAAGAAAAGCACCAGAAAGAAAAATATCCCAAAAGTGAGAAAAGAAGGAAAACACGAGTAATGAGCAGGTTCCAGATCTCCCACAGCTCCATGACCCAATTCTCAGCTGATACATGTTATTGTTACTTGAATGTTCTTCCTCAGAGGTATCAACACTGGTCCCTTCTGGGAGGGAATGGAAGGTCTCCCTGAGTTTAGCTTCAGGAATTAATGCCCTTCACACTGATAAAAGACAAGAAATTCTTATGCATGCCTAGAAACGAATGAGTTGCTCTCAAATCCAATGCCAAGGCCCAGGACACAGAGTGAGCTGCAATTTTTGTTGATTAACAAACAATTAATGTTTCCTGAAACACATCCCACCCCTTTGCTCACACATTTTCACTGTACTGGGGGACGGGGTGACTGTTACCTCTGCGCTGACCACAGGGCTCAGGAAGGAATAATCCAGAGGTATAATTAGTCCTGTTGCTCCGTCTGCACAGATTGCTCCTTAAGAAACTCTCAGGGCTCATCACTGCAAACTCTGATTTCTATTTCCAGCATACATTAAAGTAATCCTGCTCCACTTTGCATCCTGCCTGCTGACGCAGCACCTTTCACAACCACCACGTCAGATCAGGTTTGAATCCTCTGTTCCCCCCAGTTTTGTTATAAATTCTCTGCTCTGTGGTGCTCAGTTGTAGCAAATGCCTGGATGAAACTCACAGCAAGGCTCAGCACACAGGAGTTTGTGGTCCCAGCCCCTGGAGCCAGGTCCATCAGGGACAGAGCCACTCCAGCTCCTGCTGTCAGGGACCCTGGGATACTCCCAGCAGCTGCAGCTCCTCTCCTCCCCCAAAAACGAGGTGTTCCTATGCAAAAAAACCTGACAGAAATGTTCACACAGTCGACAGTCCAGAGACAATCGAAGCTGCAACAAGGGGGTGGGAAAAAAAGGATCGAGTGTTCTTATCTGGGCAACAACTGAGCAGTTGCACATGGAGCCCTGCTGCCATTTTTAATAAAATGCTTCTATTCAATATTGTTTACTGTCAACAGCCCATGGTTATATTCAGCTGAACAATGCACACACAGGCCTCAAAATCCCTCAGCTTAAGCCTCAAACTAGGGCGTATTTTTCAAGAACTCCACAATGACATTACCTCACTCCCCCTTCCCACAGCTCGCTTATCTCAGCAACAACATCCCCTGAAATATGTTCCCAAGAGTTTGGGGACACAGCCACCCAAAATTCTCTGTACTCGTGGGCTTTCTGACAGAAAAAGTGATTTGCACAAACAAATCCCTGATATGCATATTAAGAAATCCAAGTATTAAACCCACAAAGGGGCAGTGGATTTAATGTTCAGAGAATTACTTACATAACCCACAAAACTTCACTCTGGAGCACCAAAGCTGAAGCTATTGGAGCAGCTCGTTAAAGATTAGTGGGATGTCACAGCAGCCAGTCCAGCAACAGAGTTCATTTCTTTTTAAGTTTGCAGTACAATCTATCACAGGGTCAAATCATAAAGGGCTTTCGGTGCCACAAGCAACAAACTCCAGAAAATCCAAGCAAATGCTTAACACACTTAACAATTCTTTTAAAAACCTATTTAATGTTACATTTTGAGCAACACCGCCATTCCTCACTCTTCGTTATCACAGAGTCCCCAAAACCAAACACTAGATAAAGTTTTATCACTTTAGTTAAGTGTCTGCAGAAAGTTTATCTGGAAAAGAGTTAATGAAAGCAGCCAACATCAGGGCTTTAGCTGGGTGAGGAAAGCAGTGCCATGGCCTTTTCTGCTGGCAAAGCCTTGAGTGCCAATGTGGGCAGCGGGGGCTGAACCCTGGGAGTGAATTCCTCATCTCCAAAGAGTCAAAAAGTCTCTTTTATGCACTGTGGGCTCTGGGATAAACAGAGCGAGGAAAGACGTGCCTGGAACTTGATTTTTCTTGATTTTTAATGCTAAGAGCGACATCGATTATCCTTGTAGGGTCCCTTGCAACTCAGGATATTCTGATTCTCTGGTTATTCCAGCCATGCAGGGAACCCTCCTGAGAAGCCACCGATTTTGGCATCAAGTTCCGTAGCCTGATGGAGGGAGGAAAATTAAAATTATGCAAATCTGAGCTACCTGCTCTGCAACCTTCCCCCTCCTCCTCAGCTTCATCCCTCGCCCTCCGGCTTCACAAGGGAGATTCACAACAAAGCTGGACCCAGAGCAGCATTTTAAACGCTGGGGAACAAAGACGAACCCATGCGAAAAAAGGAAACAACAACAACAACAAAAAAGCAGCAAAAAAAGCGCATGCTCTGAAGCGATTATGGCAGGAGAACTTATTGAGAAAGTGGGAATAACAGCGGGGTTGCCTTCATTATTGTGCCCAAAGTTCCTGCGACTCCCCCGCCCCAGAACTGGCTGTCCCGGGGGTTTCTCACTCCCACTCCGCTTCCTCGGCTCGGGAGCTACGGAAAATCGGCCTCAAGGGAAGAAAATTCCCTCTGAGGGATGAGGGGGCTCGGGTCCCTCAGCCCCGGCAGGTGAAGGCCCCTCCGGGGGTTTCTCCGCGGGGTTCCCCCGCACAGACGATGCTCCCAGAGCCCCAGACGCAGCCCCAGCCCGGGCCGGGCCCTTCCTTCCTCCGCCGGTGCTCTCAGCCAGTCCCCGGAGCCTCGTTCATGGCACCGCCGCCGCTCCCGGGCCCCTCTCGCACCCCGGCCCCCCTCACGGAGGCTCCGCGGCGCCCCGCGGGCAGGGCCGGGCCGGGCTCCCGGCGCTGCTCACTCACCTTCCGAGAGCTCCAGCTCCAGCTCGGCCAGCTGCTCGCGGACCTCGCGGGGCAGGGAGGACACGGCCGCGGGCTCTGCCATGGCGGCGGGCGGGGGTCGGGGCGCGGGTGCGGCCGGGGCTCAGCGGCCGCGGGGCGCGGGGGGAGCGGGAGCGGCCGCAGCCTCCGCCATGGCTGAGCCCGGCGCCGCCGCCGGCACGTGACCGCGCGGCGCGCGCGCCCCGGGCCCCGCAGCGCCCCCGCGCGGCCCCGCCCCGCGCTGCAGCCGGCCCGAGCCCGGCTCTAATCCTGATCCCGGCTCTAATCCCGAGCCCGGTTCTGTTCCCGAGCCCGGCTCTAATCCTGATTCCGGTCCTAATCCTGATCCCGGTTCTGTTCCTGAGCCCGGTTCTGTTCCTGAGCCCGGTTCTAATCCCGAGCCCGGTTCTGTTCCTGAGCCCGGTTTTGCTCCTGATCCCGGGCCATGGACCCGATCCTAAGTCCTGGTTCCGCTCCCGTGCCTTGGCTCGCTCTCGGTCCTGGTTCTGCTGCCAGGCCCCGTCCCCGTCCTGGTCCCGGCTCCCGTTCCGTTCCCAGGCCCCATCCCCAGTCCCGGTTCTGTCCCCGGTTCCCATTCCCAGTCCCGGTTCTGTCCCCGGTTCCCATTCCCAGTCCCGGTTCTGTCCCCGGTTCCCATCCCCAGTCCCGGTTCTGCTCCCGGTTCCCATCCCCAGTCCCGGTTCTGCTCCCGGTCCCCATCACCAGTCCCGGTTCTGCTCCCGTTCCCGGCTCCGTTCCTCCCCCGGTTCCCATCCCGGGCCCCGCTCGGGGAGAAGGGCCCGCGGCTCCCGGAGCGGCCCCGGCCGCGGTGAGCCCGGGGGAACGGGAACAGCCCTGACGGGGAAAGGCTGAGGGAGCCGGGCTCGATCGCTCTTGAGAGGCGACAGCGGAGACGGGACCAGCCCAAGGCTCCAAATCCCCGCTCCGGGAGGAACCGGGAGGAACCCGGAGGAACCGGGAGGAACCCGGAGGAACCGGGAGGAACCGGGAGGAACCGGGAGGAACCCGGCCCCGGGAAGCTCCAGCCGAACATCAGGACTTTGCCGAGCTCTCCGGCCCTGGCACGTTCCAGACCCCTCTGGACACAACCCCTGGGCTGACCCTGCTGGAGCAGGGATCGGGATCCAGTGGGATCCAGCCCTTCTGGAATTGTGTCACAAATCCCTGAGCCCAACCCTCATCCCCCTTCTCCCACCACCACCCACTGCACTAAAAACATCCCAACCTCCAAGACACAAAAGAAGAGCTCAGGGAGTTGTGGTTTAAGGTTTTTTTCTTTTTTTTTTCCTTTTTTTTTTTTTTTTTTTTTTTTTTTTTTTTTTTTGGTGTTTTTTTTTCTCTTTTAAATCAGCTTTATTTTTCTAACTGTTATTTCAATTTCCCATAGCACCTTGGCAATGTCAAAAACAAATACAAATACATGTATTATCATTTGAACACTTAAAGCATGAACCTACTTTACACAAATTTTGTTTTGGACATTTTGACAACAGGAATAAACCAGAACAGACAGTCTAAAAGCCAGATAAGTCGCTTTTTTCTCCTTTTCCTACCACTTTGAAGAGAGATCGTCAATGCCAAGGGGAAGCTGGATTCATCCGGGAGGAACAAGATGTCTGTAGTAACTCGAGCTCAATATATTATCTGAATATTTTGTATTCTATAAAAATTAGAACAAAACCCATTTATGCACAGTCTGTTTACATTTGAAGTTGCATTTTTTTTTTTTTTTGGAAACTGTATCCATAACTGAAGTTCCATAAAAATAAACATCTGGTTCTTAAATATAAAATTTTAAAGTTGTTACAGGTTAGTTTGCAGATGGATTTTTTTTTTTTTCCTCAGAAATAAGTTGCTTTAACTCCATTTCAAGTCCTCCCAACTGTACATTAAAAACAGACTCAATGAACCTCTTGAAGTGCCTGTGCTAAAGGCACTGAAGAGCCAACTAAAATACTACAACAACCCAAAATTATGTACCATCCTAAAGGAAGCTCAGACTATATGGAATATATACACGCAAAGAAGAGCATGATAAATCATTCAGATTAATGGCAACAATCTTACGTTTCAGAAGGAAATATCAAAATTAGAAACAAAAAACTCTATTGCATATCTGTAGTAATCAAGGATTTACAAAAAAACTCATCAGAAGCCATTTCCCCCCGAAGTGCATTTCTGTTGCATCGTCTGTAATACAATGGTGCATTTTACAAATTTAAAATATCATCTGTACATACCAGATATCTCAGCCCAGGTAAACTCACCTGGGAACAGTAAAAATCGCAGACAGTTTCAAGACAATTAAGCTGATATTGACAAAGTAGTAAGGCCATAGCTATTTAACTACAGTAAAGCATTGATTAAGTCACTTATTTGCTACTGATCTGCCACAGTATCACCTTTCTCTTCTGGTTAATAGTGGGTTACTTTTTTTTTTTAATTTTCTTTTTTTTTTCTACAGCTAAAACTGCACCATCATACTGTGCCAGGCTAATTAAAAAAACAAAACAAAACAAAAACAAAACAACAAGAGCAGGAATGTAAGATACTATAAAACTAACTTAATGTTAGAAATCAAAAGAAACAAAACTTTTTTGCACTTTTAATTTTACTATCACATGCAAAGAATTTCCTCTTCTCACTCCCCAGCAGAAGCACCGAGAGCGTGCCCCAATCTTTTCCACCCAATTTGGAAAAGAACCCAGCTGGGAAATGTATTTCTGTCCCTAATGGAAGTCAACAACTCTGAAAACAAGTCACAGTTGCTAAAGCTGAAAGTTCTCTTTGATTTGCAGCTCCTGCATTCCGCTGTCAGCGCAGCAGGAGGATTTGCAGCCCGTGTTAACCCAGAGGGGAGCTGTGGTCACTGGGGCTGGGGACAGGGACAGGGACAGCGCTGCTGACACAGAAACCTCGCTGCCATCAGTGCAGGAGCTGCCCCAGCAGCGGCTCTGCCCCCAAACCACCCCTCTGCCCCAGTTTACCCAGTCTGCCCAGCAGGTAAACTGGTGGGGACAGACACAGGATGCTTCCCCAGCCCAGCACGGGGAGGAAAAGGCAAAGCCAGGTCGCAGTGCTGAGGAGAACTCCCACCCACCCCACTAAAGCCTCCAGCTGGGAATTTCCCCCTGCACAGAAAAGAATAGAAAGGAAAAAACCAAACCAAGCCCAAAGCACAGCTGGAAATGGTGGAAGGGAAATGCTCAGGTGAAATCCTCGCACTCAGGTGTGAAACAAATCATTCCAAGTGACCTAAGCTGAGAGAAGTTTGGATCTGCTGGGAGAAGCTGAGAGTTCCAGCCTGAATTCACCCCTGCCCCAGAGCCAGGAGCTGCTGTGGGAGCAGCCCAGAGCTCAGAGCAGCCCTTCCCCATCACCCTGCGAGGAAGATGGAGCCACAGCTGGCTGGGTTTCCCCACATCCATGACAAAATTCCATTTCACCCTTAAGGTCCTCTCAGCACAAGTCACTGCCACTGGATCAGGGAATTCTGAGCAAAATCTGCACCAGCCCCTTCTCTCCCAATCCCTCCTTCAAACTGTCAGCACCCCAAAGCTTCCTCAACGTCCCAGAACACGTCCTGAACACCCATGAGCCATCCTACAGCCTTTCCTGCTCCAGTCTGGCTGCAGGAATTCTTTAGAGCCTTTAAAATGAATTAAACTCGGCATTGGTTGCATTTCAGGACTTTGGACACTACTAAATGTTTAAACTTCCTTATCATTCCAACAAGAGTAACATTATCAAAATAAACAGAGAAGGGTCTGTAAGAATCCCTAAACTGTGGATGTGATCAAAGGTATTTTTTTTCTTCACTAAATTAAAAACAAAACAAAAGAAAAAACCTCCCAAACCCAGTACAGGTAGTCTCAAAGTGAATAGTGATTTTGGGGTCTATATATCTATCTATCTATATATTTATATATATAAATATCTATATATTTTTATATATAAATATATATGTGTACATACTTCAGGAGCCGAGGAAATGGCAGGAAGCTGAGCTGGGGCAGGTTGAGGTGGGAGATATCAGGAAAAGATCCTTTTTCACAGCTCCAAGCCTGTCTGATTCCAGAAGAATTTAGACAATGCTCTTAGGCACAGGGTGGGATTATTGGGGTGTCTGCAGGGCCAGGAGTTGGAATCCATGATCCTGATGGGTCCCTTCCAACTCAGCCCGTTCTATGATTCTCTCTCTCTTTAGAACATGCGTAGAAATGAACAGTTAACTGCATAAATACATCATATTGTGTTATGAATCAACTCAAAGCAATTGCCAAGCTGAATAATAAGTTAGAGAAATGACAACTCTGGCTTTATATATATATTTATAAAAATAGATATGAGTGTTCTCCAAGCAGTTGATAGAGAATTCCTACCGAGGCCCAAGTCGCCAAGGGTTATCTGGCTAAGAAATCAGAAGATGAAAAATTTCACAGTTATTTTAACTGCCACTTACATTCATTCTATGGCAACACGAGCATATATTACTAAGATGGTTACGGAATATATCACAATTGAGTTTTCCAGTGTTCACAACTTACAACTTTAAATTTGTACACTTGCTATTCACTAAAAAAAAAAAAAAAATTAAAAAAAAAAAAGAGGAAAAAATAAAGATGTGATTCTTACTGCTGCTGGAAGCTACTTTTCCCTAACACTTTATACAGAACTTTGAACCCTGGTATGCTGATTTTGGCAGATTAATGCGCTGAATGTTCCTATTTCCATTAATCACCCTGAAACTTAACCACTTACTGCACAATAGTGTTGCAAATTCAGTCAGCACACAGCTGGCAAGGAGCCACTGCTCCAGCAGCTTCTCGGAACAGAAGGGGGATTTCTTCAACTCTGCATCTTTAGTTCCACTTTAAACAGTTCAAAAGGAGTCAGTTGCTATGACATCAGCTGTAAACAACGAGTTCCCAGGAGTCTAAACCCTGATTTCTGGCAATACAGCAGCCAACAGCCCATTCCAGAGTCAGCACAGAGAAAACCCAGCCACAGCTCTGGTTTGTCATCAAGAGATGACAGGGAGTGCCCAGAGCTCCCCACCTGCAAGGCAGAATTCCACAGCTGCAGCTGGAATTCCAGGCTCTCCACCTGTGCAGGTAACAGCAGGTGCTGTGCAGTCACCTGCCCCTCCTGCACCCACCCTGGGGCTGCCTCAGGAAAACACACCAAGAAAAATGCACTAAAGTCTGTCATGAAGAAATTAGAGAAAGTAACAAGAGAGGGAAAAAGCAAACAAACAAAACCCCAAACCTAAGGAGTTGCCCTCGAAAGGAGGCGAGGACAAAGGGCACAATAAAGATTCTCACGTGCTCCCTTTGCCTCCTTCCACCGCGTCCACCAGACGATTTCTGCTGTCCACGCACTCTCATCTACAATCCAGTATCCTGCAAAACCTACACCTTAAAAAGCTTGCTGAATGAAATATTAGTAAGGTCAAGAGACTCTACTTCAAGCTGGAAACACATGGGTTACTACAGTAGTACATTCAGTTTTCATCATCAGTGACTAAATGATGACAACAGTTCTGGCTGCGCTCGCTGCGCTCACGCTGCTGCAGAGGCCTCTGCAAAGCCAGGCCATCCATGGCAGACACACCAGCCCACAAGCCAAACGTTAAATAGGTTAAAAAAAGTTCTAATTTTACAGAAATGCTCATTTTCCAAAAATAATATTCTCTTATCCTTTTCCTCCTGCACCGAGGGACAGGTTAATTTGTCAACTCGTATTCTTTCACTTTGTCAAAACGCTACTTTCACAATCCCAAAGCTGATTTCAAGCAGGAAACCCTCTGCAAATTAAAAACAAAAATACAAAAATTATAATCTCTATATTTATAGTGATTGGAATCCTCCAGCATTTGTGAAATCACTTTCAGAGATGAATTTTGGGACCCTCCACAACTTCTCCACACAAGCCCACGCTCCAGTTCAGAATTCCCCTTCCCGAATCCTTCCCTCCTCGGTCTCTCTGCTGCTCCTCAGTGCAGAGCTCGAGTGAAACAGAGAATCATTGGCTGGCCCAGCGTTACTTTGGTGAGCGGGGTGGCACGTACTGCTCCTTGCCGGCGCGGCGCGGCGCTCCCTGAGGCGAGGATCTGCGTCCAAACTGGCGCCTCTGTTCCCTGATTTTGGCAGCAGCTCCCCTGGGAGCTCCGCTGCCGCGGAACCCGGAGCAATCCTTCATTCGACCCTCGGGCCTCTCCTGGGGAGCCTTCTCCGGAGCCTTCTCCGTCGCGCCGTTCTCGTCGTTTCTGGCAGGGGGAACGATGTTGGTGCGGTGCTCCCGCAGAGGCTGCACGGGGACTGCCGGTGGCTCCTTTGGAGGCTTCTGGCAAACCTCGGCGTAGCTGAGCTTGCGCGGCTCCTTTGGGAGCAAGGAGAAGAGCGAGGTTGAGGCGCCACAGCCACCTCCCAGCCTGGCAGCAGGCGGAGGGAAGCTCCTGTGTCACTCCCGTGCCCTGCTCTGGGCCTTACCTGTGTGGACAGAGCAGGAGCTGCAGCTGTTTGAGCAGAAGGAGAGGAGGTGTTTGTCCTCGGTGGCTTGGGACAGACGGATGCCAGCGGAGGAGCCGGGCTGGCCGCGTCCTTCGGAGCAGACACTTCTTCTGGTTTGCTCTCTGGCTGAACCGTGCTGATAAACCAACAATAAATCAAATTAAAACCTACCAACACTCATGCTTCACAGATTATTTCCTTTCTTTATATTAAAAGTGCAGAACAGAGGAGCACAGCCATTCCCTGCACAGAACATGAGATGCTCTTTCCATCTGGTGGCCTCTGGAGAAGACACCAACCACCCAACATTACTGCTGGACACTGGTGACAGACTTTGCTGGAACATGGAAATCAATCAGCAGCCCAAAGGGTCACCAGGCCCTGGGGACATCAGGTCCAGCACTGCCAGAGAGGTGGAGGAGGGGATTGCCCCACTCTTCTGCACTGGGGTGGCCTCACCTCCAGTCCTGGGGGCAGTTTGGGGCACCACAATATGAAAAATAAACATCTAAAGCTGCTGGAGAGGGACCAAAGCAGGGACAAGGGGATGGGGCAGGCTCTGGAGGAGTGGCTGAGGGCTCTGGGTCTGTTCAGCTGCAGAAGAGACTGAGGGGAGACTCATTGGGGGCTGCAGCTTCATCCCAAGGGCAGCTCCCACCTCTGCTCCCT
>NC_031798.1:144077-159127 GCF_001522545.3 Parus major | reverse complement strand
GGAGAGCAGGAAAAGGTTCTCCAGAGCTCCAGGAGAGCAGGAAAAGGTTCTCCAGAGCTCCAGGAGAGCAGGAAAAGGTTCTCCAGAGCTCCAGGGGTGCTGGGACAGCGCTCCAGGGGTTGTTGTGGGGTCTGTGCAGGAGCTGCAGCTGCACTGGATGATCCCTGTGGGTCCCCCCAGCTCAGGACACTCCACAATCCCATGACATGTCCATGTTCTCTGCGTACCTCAGCACCACAGGCTCGGTCTGGCTCGGGGAGCTCACGCTGGGCACGGCTGGTTGGGCAGCGCTGGGCGTTTGTTCGTCCGGAGCAGGAGCCAGGCAGGGGGACAGGGAGTCTTTGCTTTCCTGCACACAGAGATAAAGTTCCAAAATACAGAATTATACTTAAATTGCTCCACAGTATGACACTGCAAGACATCTGGGAAGTCCCAAAGGCTGCACAAGTCCTGATGACAGGAATTTTAAGGAATTTTACTTCTTTTAGACCATCACTTCTAAAGCAATAGCTCTTTAATATGGGCAAAACAAGGAGTGGGTAAAACCAGAACTAAGGCTGGATCACCCAGAATATCAGTGTTTAGTCCCACCAGCTCACAGAATTCATCTGCAGAGATCCCTTGCCCACACTGCACCAAACTGTTCCTATTCCAGCAGCCAACATTCCTCCTTTGCCTGCTTTACTCCTAAACATCACTGAGTGTACAACAGCATAACTGCACGAGCCCTAGCTGCATTCCCACAAAAAAAAACAGGAAAATTCACTGTTCTATGAACAAACCAGTTAAATTTAGCACTGGAATACGTGGCTCTACCAAAAGAAGCCTTTGAGAGGGCAAAGGGAGTCACAGCACCCGGATACACCCGTGTGTGTGTGGAGACAAGAGCAGGCACCTTCTCTTTGCAGACTCCTTTAACGATGTCAGACATCCTGCTCTCCAGCACAGGCTCTCCCAGGACTTTTGCTGTGCTGCCAGGCAAAGGTGGGAAATTGGACGCAAGCAAGTCAAACTTTGGTGTCTGAGTCTTTGTTTCTGCTGAAGGCTGAGGTCTCTGGAGAGGGAAAACACAAGTTACTAGAGCTGTAACACCGAGCACTGGAAGCCCTGAGCAAATGACAGGGAACTTCCTAGAAAAACTGTAAATCCCCAGTGCAATCTGAGGATTTTAGGACTCTGCCATTCCTTCATAACTGGGAAGGAATCTCCAACACTTGCACTTTGTGTGACTCCCTGCAGAAAGGGAAGCAGAACTTACTGAGACCCGCTCGTCCTCCCGTCTCCTCCGGCCCCTGAACACGTTCCTCCTTGAAAGACAAGAACAGCAGTCAGTGCATGCACCCATCTGCACAGGGCACTGCTCTGTGTCAGGGGACCACTGCTGAGCCCTCCCCACACACCCCAGAACCTCTGGCATGTTCTCCCTCCTCAGGAGGGGTCAAAGCTCCAGCTTTGGGAAAAGCTGGAACAGAGTTAATATTGGAACAGCTTCTCTTTCTCAGCTCCCTGCATGAGCATGTGACCAAGCACAGGGACTATTATTTTATAGTAATAAACTTATTAGTCTGATTTCTCACTGATCTGCCCTTTCAAGTGTCCAAACCCTGAATTAAAAGAAAAGAGATAAAACCAGTTCATCTTAAAATACTGAGGAGCATCAAATTCCCAACCAAGGATTACTTATAGCAGATGCCAACTTTACTTCAGCATCTATTTTAATTCTGGGGACAAATCAGTTCTTTTAAAATAAACACACCTCACTGTCTTACAGCCAGTTTGTCAGAGTAACCACCAGGAGAGTGAAACTGGAACCATTCCTGCTCCCAGCTCAGCATTTACTGCTCCTGATTTACTTAACCATCAGTTTTCTGGTGGTGCCCCTTACAGAGGTGTATTTTGTGCTGCTGGTTGATATCTTTGGCTCCCAGAGCCGAGCTGCAGCTGCTGTGTGACAGCAAACACAGGACACAGCCCTTTACCTGCCCCTGCCGACGCCGTAATCGCCGTTCTGCTCCAGCTGTGCCGTGGGAGAATCCTTCTGGGAGTACCCTTGCTCTTGGTGCCCAGATAACGAGCTGCTGTGTCTCTCCATGACAAAACTCCTGGAGCTGGTCCTGCTCAGGTCCCCCATGGGCAGGGCCCCGGCGCCGGGCGGCCCCTCGGGGTGCTCTGAGCTGCTGGAGGAGCGGAAATGGGGCTTCACCCTGCAGAGACACAGAGCACGAGATGTGGGACCCCCGAGCTCAGCAACTGCAGCTGAGTCACAGCTGACAAGGAAAGCAGGTCAGCAAGCACCAGAATTCCTGTTTGAGATTGCTGCCCAAAAGATACCCAGGAGGGGGAAAAAAAACAACCCCAAAACCTCAAACAACTGGAAAAAAATAATCCCAAAAGCCAGGTGTTGCAGAAGAGCCAGAAGAAGCCAAAGAGGAATTTTTCCTTTGTCTGGGCCTGCAGCACTGGCACAGGGCATTGGAAATGGAGCTGGAGAAACAAGCCAAGGCTAAGGAACAGACTGATCTGGGCACAGGCAAACAAACTGAAGTGAGACACAAGGCCAGGAGTAACTGAACGTGGCAGATGAGGCCAGGGCAGCTGAGCCCTACCATGCTCAGCCTGGCTGCTCCCATTCCCAAACCCCCAGCACTGACCCTGCAGCTCCCAACCCCCAAATGTTCCACCCCAGTATCAATTATTCTGCATTAAAGCTGTGGTTCCCTTGAGCACTGACACAGCTCTGCACACTCAGTGCTGTTGCAAGTTCAGGGTCTTAAATGCAGAATTCTCCAGAAAACCTCAGATCCAGGTGATGGAACAGTTTTTTGGAGCAGCATTTAAGTGTCTTCAACTGTTTTCTACTTTTGCCCCTCACTGGTTTTCCATGCAGCACTGATCAAAGACAAGAACCCTAAATTCTCTCTCCTCTGGTAAACTCTGCACATCTCATAATTTAAGGACAGCAGGAGGATTTTGCACACTGGTTGTTTTTAAACAATCTCATTATAACATTCCATGAAATCAGAAGAAACTCCCCAAGTACCAGCCAAAGTATGATTCCTCCATCTCCCTTTCCCACAAGGATGTTGCAACAAATCAGCACAAAATAAATACGAGTGGCTTAAACAAATGTTTAGCTACAGAGAAAAAAACTTCAGCACTTAACTCTTAACTGTCTGTACCACAAAACAAACCAGGTTTAATGGGCCAGGACAGAAACCCAAAAGCAGCAGCTGGATGAACTCTCCAAACACGCTGTTCTGCAGTTCAAGAGGAGGTTTTGCTGAACAGAGATGAATTCACACTTCCCAGCTTCAAGAAGCATCAAGAACCAGTTTTAAGGGCCCAATAAAATTTAAATTTCCCATCAGCAAAAGAAACCACAGGGAGGAGGTGGAACAAAGTCAACTAAATTGTTCCATTTTGTTCAAGATGTTCTCAAAATGGCACATTCTCAAGTCACTGCTCAGCCCTCAGATCTCATAATCTTACCCGTCATCGAGAAGGCCACAGTCTTGTCTGGGCAGAAGAGCAAAGCAGAAAAGACAAGAAAAGATAAAGGATGGGGAAAAAAAAAAAAAAAGAGCAGAGAGAAGGAGAAATGATGTGAGAGCAGGAGGAAGGAAGAGCAGGAGGAAGGAGAAGCAGGGAGCACAGGCTGCCCAGCCCCAACTGTGACCTGTTCTCTCTTAGCGCGATACTGGATCATCACTGGGCCCGCAGGACCTGCACAGCCTCACCCCAAAGCTGCAACCTCCAGCACCCAAACTGAAGTCTGTCCATAACCAGGATTTAAAAGCTTAGGGATGTGCAGATGGGATGTACAAGGAGGCATTTCAGGGTACTTGGATACACACGGTTCTTGCAGCACGTGTACTTCCATGACCTGAGAGCTTTACAGGTTTTTAAGACTGTGCACAATTTAAAATGAAGAAAAAAAGCCAAACCACCTTTGTCAAGATGTCAGCTGGGAGCTGAGCAGCTGGAGCAGGCAGAGTCACGCCCCCAGCTCCACAGCCTGTGCTAAGACTCTGCTGAGTCACCACAGACCAAAGCCTCAAGTTCCCCTTCTGCCAACAGCCAGAGACCTGAACTGCAGCACAAACCCACTCACAGCCCTGGCAACTGATTTCTCCAACAAAACCAACGACAATTCCCATGATCCCAGCCCCGTGCTGCACACAAACAACTCCCACCCCACACACAGGTTACTACTCCATTGTATTCACAGAGCAATTGCTCCAGCAATACAAAGTGTTTCCTCCTCCCCTGTGTTTATATCTGAGCTAAGTCCTTAAGAATTCACAGGAAAGATGGGGATAAAGCAAATAAATTACAGGAACAGCCCCAGCATCGAGCAGTTGGACGCAGCAGTCAGGACAAGCAACTCCCACTGCAGGAACCAGCAGCTCCACAAGCCTGATCCCAGCAGGAAAGGCTTATGTTGTGCTGCAGGAGTTTATAATCTGTGTATAACAAACATAATTACAAGTATGACCCTAGGAGGAAGTTATTTATTTGTCTGCAAAAATTCCTCTGAGGCTTTTCAAGGAGTTACCTCTGCTCCCTCCAGCACTGTGTCCATTATTTTAGGATCTTAAGTTACCACCTTCTATTTAATTTTTTTTAATTAAGTTGGAAAACATCACATATTTGATAAAACTAAATAATGTGGTCCTATCAGAAAGCACTGCATGTGACATGCAAGGAACACTTGAGGATCTCAGAGCTGAAATTTTTGCAGGAGTAAACACCTGGCAGAACTCTCTTACCGATTCCTGTGGAATGGGCGACCTATACTCAGAGAAGCAGCATTTGTTTTATATGATCCTGGTGTATTAAAGCCATTCACAAATCCACCGTTGGGAAACGGGGCCTGCAACAGACACAACAGGCTCAGTGGCTGAGCTACAAAGAAAACTTCTGCAGATTAATGATCAGCTTCAGCAGTTACTCATGGCTGTAATTTCACACTGGGCTACAGCATCTACTGTGGTGTGAACTCACTACTCCAGCCAAATCCCCACAGTCTGCACCTGCTTTAGCAGAGTTCCCCTATTCCTGGAAAAGCTATGGGCTCTTCCAGCCTGCAGGATAATGGAATTCCACACCAAAATTCCTTGAAATACGTGGCAGCTCCTCTGACAGTGCTGCTCTATCAGGGCCATGACACAACACAAAGTTCTGACCAAAAAAACCTGGAATTGCCACTCACTCTAGTGATTATTAACCAAATTACCCCTGATGGGCTGGGCTCCTCCTGCCCTTCTCAGCAGTTACTCACCAGTGGTGTCTCAAAGTAAGGTGCAGGATTTGGAGACCAGGTCTGAGGCACGATGCTGTAAATGGAGTACTGCTGAGGGCTATATACAGGCTGCATAAACAGGGGGGAGGCAAACTGGGCTTGGGTCTGCACAGGCTGGGGATACACACTGGAATCCACCACCCGGTAACCATTCTTAGCAAAAAACGTGTTGATGGCTTTTATCCTGGCCTGCAAGACAGCAAATGGCAGCGTGAGTTAGCTGGGGGAAAAGGAGAACGTGGAATCTTTCTGGCTGGGGGGATGTGAAGGTTGATTACTGCTTATGAATAAAAACTGATGGAATCTGTCCAGCTCATATCCATGATAAAGGGGAAGGACACACATTGCTTTAGCTGGGTGATCTGTAAAACTGGAGATGAACGCTGCTTCCTGCAGCACGAGCTGTCCAGACTCCAATCGTCACAGCTCCTCTCACATGCACTTTGCTCCAGCCTGCCTTGTGCAGCAGCCAACTCAGGACTCACAGTGGCAGGAATCCCTCTCCTGAGCTCTGCAAACCCAGATTCTGGGGCGAGTGGAGAAGGGAAGTCAGCACAGGAATGTATTTCACCCCCCCAGGGAAGCAGTGCTGTAACCAGCAGCCACTGAGCTGCAATTTGTCAGAGCTCCCCATGACCTCCTTCACATTTCCAGCCTCCTTATGGACAACCCCACTGCTGAGTCCCTGATTCACCATCATCCAAACAGAAACAACACAATTCAATCCCAACAGAAACAGCAGCTAAAGAAACCTCACCATTACTGGCTTGCCCTGAAAGGTTTTCACTTCTTCCCTTAAGTATTTGAACGCCTGCAGATACAAGAAAAGATCAACATTAGGATGTCTTGATAAAGTTGCACTTCCCAAAGGATGTTCCATGATTTAACACAAATCTGCAGTCATGTGCTTCCCTGTCAGCCCAGCTAAACTGATTAACACTTCAAATTCGGGTTTCTAGTGCCAGTCATGGCAGGAGAACGCTGAGGCAAGAGCCAGGTATGGGAATTATAACCCCACAATCTCTCAACTTTGGTCTTACTAACCAGAATCTGCCAGTAATCTCTTAAAACAACAAAAAGGGATCAGTAAATATTTCTTTTAAGCTACAGGAAGCACATGTGCACTTTGGTTGAGCAGGGGCAGGATTGAAGGTGGTGCCAGAGGAACCAGCAGCCTTACCTGCTGCGCGTCTGTGTCGGACTGGAATGTAACGTACCAGTTGTTGTTGTGAGCAAACTCACAGCTTATCACCTTGGGGCAGTTCTCATTCTTGAACAGAGCCTTCACCTCCTGGGGAGAGACAAGTTCAGGGCATTTTTACACTGAACACTAAAGTGACCTGAGTTTATGCTCCAGCTCCTCAGCTGCTGCTCTCCCATGACCAGGAATGGATTTTTATTCCCTGACCAAATTACCTGATTCTTAACCCACAAATCCTACTTCAGCCTCCTGGGCTCCCAAGATAAAACAGAGCAGGCCCAGCTGATAAGAAAATCAAGATCTGTGTAGACCTGGTGATATTTTCACATGAAACAGGGAAAGTGTGGCTTTAGATCAGCAGAGTCACAGAGATAACAATGATTCCATGAAATATTTCTAAGTCAAGGCAACCTGACAGCTTTGCAATAATCAGATTGTAAAGGGAGGGACAAGCAGCTGCTCGGTGTTTGCATTAAAGGAACCCATTAAAAATGCTGGTAGACAAACACCCTGTGTTACAACTTTAAAAAACAAAGAACTAAATCATTCTGTTCGCCAAGTATCAGGAGGAATTTTATTATCCTCCCTCCTTGGGCATTAACGAGCTCAGCTCATGCTGGGGCTCAATGAATGAGAAATGTTTAGTAACATTTCTTGCTGCCAAAACAACCCTCTGACTTCAACTAAAGTTATTGCTGTGACAAAATTTCAGCCTGAATTCCAAGCTATGCCCTGGACTGATTTATTTTCAGATCTGTAAAGAAACCAGCTCAAACTTCCTTCCAGAAAAGCCAAGCTAGCTCAGCTTTGGTGGAAAAAAAAAGTTTACTTAAGAAGATGTAAAAATAGCAGTAAATAATGGGAAGGGACAATGGCAGTAAGTTTTTGTTTTGGCTATTTTGACAACGCACCCAGGCAGAAAAAGTTCCTGATGTGTTCTAGAAGAAAAATATCCGTGTTTAATCCAATTAAACACCAGCTGACCTTTTCAAGGTGTTGTTTGAAGCCCTCTTGAAGACACCTTCCAAAACCAGCACCAGAGTTACTTATTTCCTTTCTCTTTATTTACCTCTATAGGTGTTGTTTCAGGGATCTCACGGAGAATGATAATACATCGTTTGTGGTTTGGTCTGACTTTCTCCCCCCTTTCATCCACTTGTACCATAGGAGAAGCTGAAAATAAAGTATGAAATTTGGACATTGGGCACATCTCAGCAGTAGCAGGCTCTCATGGAACTTGGAACCAAGAATGAGAATTCAGGAGTTTGGAACAGCCTCCTACTTGCTAAAGTTCCTGTCACCATTTCCCAGAACAACAAACCATAACCAGCTCAGAGACTACAACATCCCCCTAAAGCACAGAAGAATTCTTTGTACTGCTGATACAGATATCAAGTCCCAGACTTACATCTCAAAACTTCAAGAATAAGGTCCATATCCGTTGTCAGCTTCTTAATCCCTTCCATGTTGGCAATTGTCCATATTGGAACGAACTGATCACTGTCCATCTGAGACATCAAGTAAAGATCCTTTGAAAGATTCTCTCTAAAAAGACATAAAATTATTATTTAATAAAGAGCCTAAACCTGACTCAGAGAAAAGTCAAAACAAGAGGATAACTACAGGCTTAAATAAATATTCACCAGTACCATTCATAACTAAAACACCCTCAGATTTTCTCTCCTGGAACAAATCCCAGCAAATCAATACAAAGCAGAGTAAGATAATTTTAAAAAACCTTAATGAAACTTCAGTGGCCAACACATTGATCTGCAAAAAGGATCTGCCAAAAAGACCTCTGGTGCCACACAATAAATGATCTCAACGTTTTATGACTGTGGAGCACAGAAGTCATCCCCATCAAGGACACAGATGCACAGACAGGACTGAAACAGCTGGAAGGTGCCACGGGGCTTCTACAGCACATCAGCACATCTTGGTTTGTGTTTTTATCAAGATGATGGTGCCCATCAAGCCAAGGAGAGGGATATTTGCCAGGGATTTCAATGAAGGGTTTACACCAAGCTGAGTTAGCTGCACCTACCGTGAGAAGCAGAATTCAAGCTGTTTTCTCAAACATTCTCTAATGTCTTCTGTGGACACCGTGGAGCTGCTGTCACCTGAAAGGGACCACACCCACCATCAGCTCCCACTTTCATGGCAACAAGACCAGGCAAGGACACATCTCATGGCAGAATACAAGAATGAACCCCTCTGGGTAGCAAAAGCTCATCTGAGATGCTTAAAGACTCCCAAACCACACACTCCCAAAATGACTCTGATCCCACTTTGCACCTCTTGAGGCCCTACTGGATACACATGGACATGTCAGAGTTCCAACCTGGTCACACCACACTCAGAGCAGCTCCAGGGGGGTTACAGACACTGACAGCAGCATTTGAACTTCAGCACTCACCAGACACTTCATAGATTTGGTATCCCAGATCTTCAGTCGCCAGGACAATTCCATTTGCTGACGCCTCATCAACTCCTGTGCCATTCCTTGTGGCTTCACAGGATGGGGAATACATCACTTCATACTGTTTGCAGCTGTCTTCTGAGATCTCTATGTTACCTGGCAAAGGAACACACCAGCAGCAGGGAAACTCCTGTCAGCTTCAGTGTATTTGAAAAATTCTGGCTACCAACCTTAAAACATACTCAAGAAAGCTGTACCTGAGAGTGTCTAACCTTAGCCTGTATTTCTTAGACTTTGTGTTGGATAGAACTTACACCTCTCCAGTTTCAGGAAGATCTGGTTTGCACTAGGCTCTCAGGAAAAAGTAAATAAAGGATCCTGAAATTGATCCCCAAAGTGGCAGAGAATCTAAAAACCAGTCTTTCCACATGAAATCCAAAATATTTAAGCGTGGTTCCTAAAAACAAGGGATGAAAATTGCTTACACTGCCTCAATTGCTTCACTTTGTTACGAAGAGACAAATGAGTTTCTGTCAGGCAAAGCACAAACCCAGCGCTCTCTCCTCACTTCTGCTGACTTACCAGAAACCTTTGACAAGGCCACACAAGCTGAATATTCCCTTCTTTATCCCTAACTTTGACTATTTTGCAGGGAATCTTCTGCATCCTCTGCCATGCTTTGAGTCACCTCAGCTACACCCTGGATTGAGTCTGAGCTGAAGTGAAACCAGTTGGATTCTGGACACTGCCTGTGTGGTGAGGATGGGAACGGGAATGGAAGAGCCTGAATGGAAAGGAGTTAACCACGGATACTGCACAGAACAAATGTTCCTGACAGCTCTCAGCAGCACCTGGCTTCCCCTGGACTGCAGGTGGCCCTCAGATCTCATTTTCCTGTTCACAGGGTCCAGTGGATGCTCAAGTGCAGCAATGTCATGAATCCACACTCAGCACCCTGCTCCCCTCTTAGCGCGTTACTCGGTCATCACCGGGCCCCTTCAGAGCTCAGACACCTTCCTGCACCAAAACCCACTGCTGAGACCCCTTAAAAACCACCTTCTCATGCTCCTTTCACACACATTGCTCCATCAGCACTGACAACCTCAAGGACAAGAGCCAGAGGTTGCTCCTCAGAGCTGAAAGGCCATTTCACAGCCTCTGTCCCAACAGCTCACCCTCGGCTGGAGTCCCCTGGGCCGCTGCCGTCTCCTGCCACGTGTGCTCTGTGCCATTGGTGGGGGGCACGGCCTCACCGCTGCCCTGGGGCACTTCTTGCCACACTTTTGCGTTGGGGTTCAAGCCAGCACCTTTTGATGTTACCTGCTGAAGAGACCAGAACACCCTGGTTAGTTAGAGCAACCCAGAGAATCCTCAGAAGTCAAGCCAGAAAAATACAGGTGAATTTAGTGATTGTCTCTAGAGTTCCACATCTCAAGTGTCTACCAAGCTATTAAGCACCTATGTGATTTTTTTTTTATTAATGAAAACAGGAAAATCCTTGGTATTTTCCAAGTATTTCGTTTCTACCTCCATTAGAAGTGTTGCCTTCAACCTCTCTTTATTGACATCCGACAACATCAGCGGAGGCAGCGGCTACTCGGCAAGGACTCTGGGAACTCATAAGCTTTTAAAGACTTGACTGTCATAATGCTCCAGTCCCTTTCACCAGAAAGGGAAATTTTCCCTCCTCCAGACCCCTTCCTAGAAAGGAAGGTAAAAAAACATATGTCAAGGAGAAGAAACTGTATAACTTAACGGAATTAGTGACATCTGTACTAACCAAGCATCACCTGTGCTGTGCCAGGATTCCTCCTGAACTTACCCCATGCCCCCAGGAATCTTACACACATCAACAGACACTAATGATTTCCTTAAACTTGTAACCAAGGAGATTAAAAGATTTTGAATTGCCAAGACAAACTTACACACCATCCCAGCCTGCTGGGGAGAGAACAGGATCTTCTCACTTTGGGTCTGGGCAGCAAGGACCATAATTAGAGGGAGAGGGTTACAAATGAGACAGACAAGAAGAACTGCAAGACTCCAGCCTGGCCCCTGACACAGAGAAACGCTCATTCCCACAGCACAAGATAGAGTCCTTCAATATCCCTCTCCCAGAGCTGCTCAAAGGCATTTGGGTGAGGAATCCAGCAATCCAGCAGCAGCACAGAGGAAAAACATGGCTTTTGCTCCTTCCACATAGTGAAAAAACAACTATGGTTACAGGGTAGTGAATAAAACTACCCTTTTGCAAAAAATTCTCCCCCCAAGATATCCCAACACCCCACAAGCAGCTAAAACAGTTCCTCCAGCCACTGAACGATGCTCCACTTCACTGCTGCAATTTGCTGGACTTTAAAAGGTGAAAGCCATTAATGCAGCTCATATCCAAAAAGGCACAGATAAGCAAGTTGGATATGTCAGAGGCCAGGCTCCTGGATTCTGAAGTTAAGGAGTGGCTCACTACCAGGCCTCAAACACACAGCACAAGGATAAGGAAGCAGTTGCAATAGCTTTAGAGATAATTCCTCTGCCAAGGTCACACCTCGTGCCAGAGCTGTTTGCTGCAAGGACAAGCCCCAGCTCAGTAACAAGAAGTCTCCAAACACTGGAGAGGTTCAAGACAACCATGTGAGAAGCAAAACAAAGACCAGGGTTTTTGCAAAGCTCTGAGATTCAAACCCCCCACGCACAACTGATTTAATCCACATAGCAACATAGTCTTCCCCTCCTGTTAATCTTTGCCCAGGAGCAGAGCTGGAAACTAAATAGTTCAGGGTGAAAGGACACACATGTATTTCCCTCTGCAGATTTGAGTAGTTGCTCCCCAAAAAAACCAACCTGCAAAGCAAAACCCAGTAACCTGCTGCACCCACAGGCTTTGTCACTGCAGTTCAGCAGTTCCAAACTAAATTCTGCTCAGCTTCTGGTCACTCCTGGGGCAGGATCTCACCTGCCCACATGGGCTCCTGCTCACAGATCCACAGCCAGCAGGTCCCAGTTCCTTGAATTTACTTCTCAACAAAGCATAAAGAGACAAGACACATCCAAGAGATGATTCATTCTTTTCTAAAAATAAACTATGCCTCACTACCTACATCTCTGAGGGTAACACTGAGCTCAGGCCTAAAGTAATTTGAAGAAATAAATGTGGTAAAGTGAAACTGAAACACTTCAGGGTGGTTACTGCATTTCTGGAGGTGATTGGGGCTGAAAGCAACGCTGATGAAGTGATGAATGGATCATGAACACAGTGGCTGAGACACACACCTGGAACAGAGCGTGGGCCACTTCCCCTTGTGCTAGAAACAGTGAGCTGTAACAGCCCAGCAGGCTCCAGCCCTGCTCTCACTCAACAGCAAAACCCCACGGACTGGAGAGGATAAAAAGTCCCTAATTTACATCAGCTTTTGGGAAATTCATGCTGCGCTCCATGAGCAAACCCGCTCCGTCCTGGCCAGCGGCTCTTCAGAAGAGAAGGCCAAAATATCAATTCTTGCTTATTTAACTGAGGCTACAAACGCCGAGCCCGTGGGATTGGCTGCAGCACGATCCTCCCAGCTGCTATCGGGAACTTTCATGACGAGGTTAAAGCTTTACAGAGTGACAAAGGTTGGGAACACTCGCTGGGATCCACGAGCTGACAAAGCTCTCCTCCTCAGCACAGCTTCCCCGCTCGCTCACGCTACTTCCAGCGAACGTGGATCAAAGATTCTCCTCCAGCAACTCTTAAAAATTGGCTATTGAAGAAAATTCTCATTCTGGAACAAGGCAAAGGATATTTTTCTTATTGTAATTACACTTAAATTACACTTAAGCACGTTCAATTAAGTTAACAAAAATGCAGGCACTCAAGAGTTTTACAGCATTCAATTTTAATATTAAGTCGAATTATTCTGCAACCAAAATCCTAACCAAAAGCTTGTGACAGATTTCCTGGAGTAGACAAACTCTCTGAAACAGAATCAAAGCAAAAAATCCAGAAGAGAATTTAACCAAACTTGCAAGGGGAGAAACGAACCCTTTTCCAGAAATGGAAACGTAAGCAGATGGAAAAACCCCAAGGTCAGCAAAGCTCCGGGAGGCAGCCAAGAGAAACCTTGTGCTGGCTGGGGGACAGGCAGGTTGGGACCCCGAGGGGCTCAGACACAGCGTAACCTCCTTCTCTGAGCCCAGCCATGCACACTCAGAGGCTGGATAAGGAGAAATTGGTGTCAAACCAACACACAGAACTCCTTCAGAGCTGCTGGCAGGTTTCAGTATCAGTTCAGTGCTCTCAGAGTTCCAGGTAACTCTCACAGTAATTTCAGTGGTCACAGGAGCATCGCTCCCTGCAGGAGCTGCAGGGTTTTCCATCGGCTCCCCCGTGCCCAGGGGAGCCTCCTGCACCCCTTGGAAAAGCCAAGGCACAGCTGTGCTGTCTGAAGGTGGTACCTGTGTCAGAGGAGTGTGAACAGGGGCACTGTGGGGTCACAGGAAGCCTCACCTGCTCGAGAGGGCCAACAACACTCAGTGCTTCCCACAGTCCTGGCCTTCTAACCAGGAAACATCACAGGCAGCATCTCACCCACCTGAAACACACAGACTCCCATTTCCCCAGTAAATTATAAATATATGGAATTAGGAGCACATACCCATCTGATTGGAGCCCAGCAGCCATTATCAATTCAATTTCTCTCGGTGCATTTATTAATATTCCCAGTGCACCTAATTATTAATTGTTAACAGCACACAGATCCTGGCTTAGAGGGAGAAAAAAGGGCTGCCTCAAACATAAATGTATGGAACAGCAGGAGCCTTCCACAGCCCTTCCACAGCCATCACTGCAGAGATTTGGAACTAAAGGATGTTGAAGGAAACCCAATTCCCCCTCACACAATGTGAAGGGATCTGGCACAGTCGTTTACACCTCAGCTAGGTCTAAAACAAACCCAGCCAATCCCCCTGAAAACCTTGGGACTTCCACCCATCCTGTGCCTTATTTTCCAGGCATCCCAAAAGATCCCCAGATAAAGCTGCTGTCTGCTCCCAAGCATCCAACTGCAGCATTCCAGGACACATGAACTCCAGTTCTCTGACCTAGCAGTGAAAAGAAACCTTCAGAAAGTCCAGATAGTCCTCAGAAACTCAAAATTAAATATCACTGAGGCTTCCAGAATGAAGATCACATAAACCCCCAACACTATCAGAAGAAGATCAGAGTTGAGTTTGTGCTTTAGGACTCCCTAAAAATCCCAAAACGCCGATGAGCTCCAGCTCCCATCCACAGCAGCAGCAGCAGCAGCAGCCATGTGCACCCTGATGTGCTCCAGCTCCCATCCCCATCCCTGCATTCCAGAACCTGCCTCGTGCACCCGCCGCTCGCAGGGGCCTCTCACCACGCTCGGCCCGGGATGAGGCAGCTGCTCTTGCCTCCCATCAGCCTCAGCAGTTCCTCTTCCAGCAGAACACTGCAATCCCCAATTCTCCAGAATCTGTCACCGTGCTCGTGACAACTTTTATTCCTCTCCACCAAGCCGAGGAACTGAGCTGATTTGCTTAAAGAAAAGAACGCGTTTCCCAAAGTGCTTTATTTAGAGGTTCCTAACCACGGAGCACATGTTGGTGTTTGTGTGTGAGCAGCACCTCAGCCGGCCCCCGAACAAAACCCCTGAGCAGAATCGCCCCCGAGCTGAAGCCTCTGGAGCAGACACGGCCCAGCGCCCGCCCGGCTCCCTCCGTTACTCCCCCGGCCCCGCGCACGTTTTGGGACAAAACTCGGTGCAAAGTTTATAGCGGCCACCCGGGTTCGTTCAGCAAAGGCTGAAACCGCTTCACCGAACCCGTGAAACGCCGTGAGCGGGTGAAGCGCGGTCCCGGGCCACAGCGGACACGGCGCCCGCCCTCCTCGGTGACCTCCAGGGCCGGGCCGGGCCGCGCTCCTCGTCCCGCCCGGACCCAGCGCACCGGGGAACGGCAGAACCGCCCCCTCCCGCGCCATAAACCACCCCCACTGTTTAATTAACGCAATTAACGAGGCGCCGCGCTCGGGGCCGGCCCCGCGGGGCCGCTCCGCGTGTCGAGGGGCCGGGCCGGGCCCGCTCCCGGGAGGCCTCGGGGAGGCCCCGCGTGTCCCGCGTCACCTTCAC
>NC_031798.1:138731-143623 GCF_001522545.3 Parus major | reverse complement strand
CCCCGCGCGGGGGGGGGGTGCGGCCGTCACGCCAGGCTCCGCCAGAGGGCGCGGTGGCTGCAGCGCCGCGCGGGGGAAGCGGCGTCCCCCGCTAAGGGAGTGGAAGGGTCGTGAGCCGCGTTCTGGGATTTGGGGTTTTGGGGGGGTGTTGTTGGTTAGTTAGTTTATTGTTTTTTTTCTAATTACAGAACTCAAAATCTTTTATGCTTCCTTTATGCACGCAGCGCCGCGGTCAGACCCCGCTCTGACCCCACCGCCTGCCCCGGTCCCTTTTTTCCCCGGTTTTCCCAGTTTTCGGGTGGGCCCCGCGGGGAAGGGGCCGGAGCGGCTGCCAGGGCTCGCCCCGGCCAGGAACGGGTGGGGAAGTGCTGGGAAGGGGCCCTGGCTCCGCTGGGAGTGTCACAGAATCAGGATTTCCTCCAGACAGCACCAATATAGACAGGGCACGAAGCCACGGCAGCGTCCTGGAGAAGTCAGGCCTTGGTTCAGCTCGGCTTTTTGGGAAGGGATGGAGCCCAAATTGTCCGTTCTGTGCCTTGCCCAGGTAATGCTCCCACTGCCGGGATCACACACCTGAGCTCAGGTATCAGAAGGGCTGAGCAAAGTCCCGAGCACAAAATCCTTTTGTACACCCCGACTTTGGTAGACTACACCCCCAGAGCCACGGGGAGAGCAGCAGGAATGATGCTCCGAGGGGGTTCCTGCCAGGAAAACACACCTTGAATTCACTTTGCTTTAGAGAAAGATCCACAAAATTTATTACAGCGTATTGACAGGCAACTTGTTGGTTTTGGTAAGAGAATTCAAAGACTGCGGTGTGGGTGGAGGATGGAGACTCCAGCCCTCGGGTTCCCTGCCATGGATCAGTGCCCTGTGAGGGACCCCATCACCTGCAATTAGGGATGGACAGATCCCTGTGGATAAGTCGGAGCCAGGGAATAATCAGGGTCCAGTGAGGAGATTAGACACGGAGCACAAGCTGGCCAGCAAACTCCCAGCTGGCAGATCCTTGGGTGTTCCGTGGGGAGCAGCTCCAAGACACAGAGCAGTGAAAGAAAAAGAAACAGAAAGGCGTAGAAGTTGAATAAATAACTTGGAGTGGGATAAATGGGAGGGGACTGTTCTTGCACTGCAGAACCCATTCTGGAATCCTCTTGCTGCCAAGATATGCCCGACCTCAGTCCACAGCAAACCCCTTTTTCTACCTGTTAGGAGGTGAAACCAGTTCTCTGTTTACACCTGGGAAGGTTCTTTGCTGTTTGTCACCAGCTGTGACTGAGGCATGGGCAGTCCCCCTTGAGCCCCATCCAGGGCAGCCCAGGAGCTCCTAAAAGCTTCTCCCACCAGCTGGGTTTGGAATCACGGCAGAAACAATCGTTCCTCCTGCCCAGGGTGTTCCAGAGCAGAGCAAACTGGTGGACACACAGATGAGACATCCCAGTCTGAGAACAGGCAAAGGGCGAGGCAAGAATCTCCTTCCCTACAGCAGTTCCTCACCCAGCTCCATGGAATCAGAATATGGAGTGATTTCTTTCTTGTTGTAGTCAGATTATCTGATGTGAGCTAGTGCCAGTAAAAACTGGGATTTCCTGTCACCAACCTCCCTCTGCTCTATTGACTTTTCCTTGCTTCAGGCACACCTTATGGATTTATTCCTCATTCTCCAGCAGAAAGGATCCAGCTGGATTCAAGGGCATTTCCCCTGCTCTTCTAGAGCAGGAGCATCCCAGAAGCCAGGATGGGGCAGGAGGAAGATGAGGACCAGGACACAGAGCCTTTCCCAGCCCTCAGAGCCAACAGGACAGCCGCTGATTTCACAAGAGGAAACTCCACCTCAGGGTAGCGCCGAGGGCACCAGGAATTTGGCCTTAGGAAGCCAGGAGTGAATGTTACAACCACGAGGCAGAGTGTGAAGGAGCAGTAGGAGCAGCTCTGGGAGAGATTTATGGCTCCTGGGTGTGAGCTGGAACCTCCCACAGGCAGCCCCGAGGTCTGGGCTCTCCCTCACCGTGAGAAGTGCTGCTCCCTCCACGACTCTGCTGAAACAAGGGGTCAGCTTCCCTTTTCCTGCTGTTTCACCTGTGTTCCATCCACTCTGGAATGGGCACTCACTCAGTCCCAGCCAAATACAAACACCACAAGAAAGGCAGGAATTTTTTCTTGTTCCTGACTGTGGTGAGGTCTCTGCACAGCAGATTTCTCTCTCGGTTACCTGGGCATCAACCTGCTCAAGGGGTCCAAAGCCAGTCCCTGGCTCAGGGGTGATGTTGTGTCCCTGTTCCCCACATCTTGCCCTGTGCCTGCAGAGCTGATGCCAACATGGCTCAAACACCTCTTGGCCCCAATATTTTGTCCAAAGGTGCTGAATTTAATTACCAACCCTCTGCTGCCAGCTATCAGCAAGGAATAAATTTGTTTAGACATGGAATAAATATTGAGCTGGCTTCACTATCTCTGCCTCAGCTCTTGTTGCGTCCTCCCAGACAGCCAGGGAGGCTCCAGCACCGTGGTGGAGCCTTCAGGATTACAGGGTGTTCCCACCACAGAGCTGTGCAGATGCTGCCAGGGCCTCCTTGGTGCCTCTGACACAAAAGACTGGGCTCAGCAGCTGCTGGAAACATCTGGCTTTAATTCTTCTTTAAAGCCACGACTTTCATTTGGCCACCAAACCACTTCCCTTTCATCTCTCCAGAGGACCAACCCTGTGGCAGAGCTGACTCTGCCTGTCCTTACCCTGCATTATCCCTCAGGAAGAAGGTCCCAGAAAATCCAGGCTGTGTTCCTTACAGGAGAGAGATTTTGGAGAGGACAGCAGCTCCCAACTGACAGGTTCCTGCTCTTCTCTCTCCCTAGAGTGCCTTTAAAGTCATTTTGAGGCATGCATTTCTCCATCAGCATGGTTCAAAGGGGCTCAGAGTCCAGCTTAGACCTGATTCCCCCTTAATTCCCTGGGCTGAGAACCCAAACTTGAAGAATCAACAGATGTGGCATGTTGTGTTGAGCAGGCCAAAGCTGTCCTTGGGCTGGAGGGAGAAACTGTGTCTGTTTGGAAATCCCTTTAAGTGAGGGTGCTGAAGGTTTGTGGCTGGGAAAAGGCCTGGCAGGATCAGAAACACCAGCAGTGGCAGTTTCTTCAACAACACTTGGCTGATAATTCTGCTATCAATAAATGATTACCCGAGCAGGGAGAAGATGTTTTTGAACACTCAGACGATGTTTTTGTGCAGCAGAAGAGGCCTGGAGTGAGAATGTTGGAGGTTGGAGAGATCAGCTGCCATCACATGATCCCCTGATGCCGGTAACCACAGCAAAGTTTTATCCAAAGCCAGGGAGACTCTTGGCTCTGCTGCTGGGCCTGAGCTCAGCAGAGATTGTGCCACTGTATTTTCACAAACTTCCATCGGTGCTGAAGTAGCTTTTCCAGGCAAAACTGAGTCCCAGTGTGGGAGATGTGCCTTGGGCAGCTCAGAGCTGTCATTGCTCTGATCCGTGGAGCTCCAGGGGCGGCCAGCCCTGAGCAATCCGTCTCCTGTGGCAGACTCTGGCTACACCCAAAGCCTTGGCAAGGCTGGAGTGTAAAAACTGTGCTATAATTTCAAATAAACCAGCTCTTCCCATCTGCCTCCTGCCCTGCTGCTGGGCCACAGGGAAAAATGTTTTACCTTTTTATTTAATGTGATCAGATAAAACAATCCAGGCAGGGGACAGCAGGACAACAACAGGCTCACGGGGATTCCTGCCAGGAGCACCAGCTTGGCACTGCTACACTAAGTGGGGGCATTTTTCTGTAGCTCAGCTGGGTCTTTTGGTACCCAGGATTTATTCCAGCCAGGAAACCCTCCAGGCATCAGGAGCTGATCTCCAGTGGTACATTCAGAGCTCAGGTGTCCCTGTTCCACCTTCTCACCGCTCCATCCAGGCCAAAGACTTCCTGGCAGGGAGGAGGAGTGAGTGAATCACCAGGAAAGGGCAGGAACAGGAAATGCAGGCTCCTCCTGGACCTTGGACGGATGGAGCTGGCCAGGAGTTAATGTTTAACTCCTCCAAAGGCCCTGGAGACACCAGGGACACCCTGCTTGGTCAGGATTTGTGCAGGGACGATCCCTCAGGGCTGCACTTGTGCCTTAAAGGCAGTTAAGTCAAGAGGAAAAAAGTCCAAAGGGCCTCACAACATCGGATAAGCGCCAGAAGAGATGGATAAATGACATTCATGGCATTAATTAGTTCATCTGGGCAGCCCTGCCCTGGGCACACCAGTTCCCACACTATCAATAAGGAAAAGCTCATGAGTTTGTGATATGTTGTTACCAACGATCTTGGCAAAGCCGCAAAACTTCCAGCTCTCCCTTCTTTCTCCATCTCTCATTCCTCTTCCCAAGGGCATTTAAATCCAAGTGTGATAGTCTTGGATAAAAAGGAGCACATGGGGCAGGGCAGGACCCCAGACATCAATCCCAGCTCAGGTTACTCAACAGCAGTTTTGGATTCCTGCTCCTCACTACACCCTTGTGAAGTGGGAATGGTGCTTCCTGGATTCCCAACACTGCCAGAGTCATGTCTGAGGGCTAATTAGGAA
This sequence comes from Parus major, assembly GCF_001522545.3. NCBI lineage: Eukaryota > Metazoa > Chordata > Aves > Passeriformes > Paridae > Parus > Parus major. Next base: position 139,047 of record NC_031798.1, on the reverse strand, counting down.
GATCCAAAAACACTGGATGAGTGGCTGTGAGACACTCCCTTGCTGAGGACCAGGAACTCAGATTTTCCTGCTCCTCCAGCCAGGATGCCAAGGACAGCTAGGAAAGAGCTCAGCAGTTCTGCCCCTGTCCCACAGGGAATACACATCCTGCAGGGAATCCATCCATCCATCCATCCATCCATCCATCCATCCATCCATCCATCCATCATCCATCCATCATCCATCCCTGTCCATCCATCATCCATCCATCCTCCATCCATCCATCCATCCATCCATCATCCATCCATCATCCATCCATCATCCATCCATCCATCCC
>NC_031798.1:75219-138447 GCF_001522545.3 Parus major | reverse complement strand
TGTTCAGCAGGTGGATCCAATGTCTCTCCCAGTCCCCAAGGCTGAGGAAGAAATGATTCTGTAACCCAAGCAGAAGCAGCAGCAGCTCTGCCTGTCCAGGAATAAAAGAGTCTCAGTGAGCAGCTCCTGGCTAAAGTTCCCTGCAGGCAGAAAGGGGAGAGCTCAGGGAGCAGCTCAGGCTGTCCCACCAGAACCACAGGTGTGCAGCCCTGCCGCAGCAAAGCTCTGCCACAGAAGGTTCATGATGGTGTTTTTCTGTTGCCTTGGCTTTATCACAAAAAGGGAATGTAAAGACTGACAGAGTGTGTTTGGAAATGGAAATAAAATTCCAGTTTAATCACTGATTAAACAAACCAGTGATGCTGTTGGGAGGGGTCATTTGGAGTTTACAGATTGGGTGGGGACCTCAAAACCAAAAAAATGCCATGAGGGTGTCCCAGGCTTTTCTGGGGGTTTCTTCAGCTGCTGTCTCACCCTGTCTGCTGGTGCTGGGCCTGGGCTGTAGAAGCTCAGGAGTCCCAACACTCAGAGTCAGTGCTGGCTCCTCAGAAAATGCTGCTGTGCCCTGAGACTGAGGTGAAACATCAGAAAGGGAGGGGTGAAGACAGAAAATGTTTCTTTGGATTCTCCCCTCTGGTATAAATCCACCAGAGTGGTCCCATTCTGCAGCTCAAGGAGTGACTCCAGGAAAGATGTCCCTGGAAAGCAAGAAGCACTACCAAGAGATTAATAATTACACCTGGGGTTGTTTTCCCTGAGAACTGTTTGTATCTCATTGACACATCAACCTGCAATTCACCACCTTTCACCAAAGCACCAGAAACCCCATTTTAGATCAATGCTGAGCTCAGAGCCCTCAGCTGCAACTGGGGAATGAGATCAGAGCTCAGAGGCCACAGCTGCACCTCAGGAATGAGATCACAGCGCTGTCACTGCCAGTTCTCTGCAGCCACAGCCTGGGTCCCTTCCAGCACAGGAGATTCCACCATTCCAGGATGCTGTGACACATTCCCTGCTCATACCCTTGTCCAAACAGCATCTCCTGCTGCCACCTGAGGTGGGTCCCTGTGCTGGAGATGTCGTGGTCTCCTGAGCCAGGAGGATGTTTGTAACACCCTAAATTAAACCCTGGAAACATCACATAATTAATTAAGGCAAGGCAGCATCTCCTAAGTGCTGCTGTCCTCCTCCTCACGGCCCATCCCATGGCTCTGTGAGGTGCCTCACGTTCTGGCATGGCCTCATTTGGACACTAATCCCACAGCAGATCCCTCTGGCACATGGAGCTCTTGTGGAGCCAGCATGGGCACCGAGGCTGAGGCTTTACACGGCCTTTGATGCACATCTGATATTTTATCACAGCAGGCTGTGGGCTGCTGTAATGCAAGCAGTGAGATCCATTCTTTTATCCTTGATATTTGGATAATTAAACTTCCAGGTTCTGCTTCAGTGTATTCTGTATCCCAACATTTCCAAAGAACTACTCCATCCTATGTAACCTAAAAATTCTCTCTCTGTCTATATCCATTGCTCATTTTGAAAATCTCTAAGTCTGGAATACTGAAGTTTTCCATAAAACCCCAAAGCACATCACTGCAGCATTCCTGATGAGGCTGCACATTGGAAAAGCAGGGATGGCTTGCCAGAAGTGCCTCAACATTGATATCTGGTGTCATTTGAGGTGCCTGTGGTGTTCCTGTCACAAAAAAGGGGGATGCCAGTCTGGAAGGTGCAGGTGTTCCTGTGGTGTACTGGCCAACGGTGTGCTGATCCACTGAATCCTGGAATGGTTTGGCTTGGAAGGGACCTTCAAGCTCATCTCATTCCAGCCCTGCCATGGCAGGGACACCTTCCCCTATCCCAGATTGCTCCAAGCCCTGGAGCCAGGTTGGATAAACCTGCCTCCCACCAGGATCCAAGCACAGGAGCTGTAAATTTACAGTGTGTGCATTTTCTGGGCCATAATTCAGACTTCTTACTGGAATGACTAAATTTTACATGTCAGTGCTGAGACTGTCATAAAAGTAACACCAATAAATTAATCTAATTAGTCATTTCCTGTCTTAATGGCCGCTGCTCTGCAAGCAGCTCCCAAGGAATTTGGGACAGCCCAGAATTTGGGACAACATCAACATCCAACACCTGCAGTTGGGAAAGGAGCTGGAGCACCAAATATATACAGTTTTGTTTCTTTTTTAACACAGGAATTTGGTACTTGACACGAGGAACACAATGAATTGTTCAGACGAATCCCTCGAGGAGCTGCAGGGCTGGCCAGGAACAGTGTCCTGCTAAGGAACACAGGGATGTTCTAATTCTCAGGAATGCCGTGTGCCTCATTTGGCTGCTGAAGCCAGTTTTTCTTTTTTTCCAAACAAATCAAGGCTGCAGGAGACCCAAACACCTGGCACAGGCACAGCTTCCCCCAGCACAGCCCCTTCTGAGCCCTCGGGAGCCACGGTGGGGTCGAGCCACAACTCTGAGACCCCTCATTGCACCCTCACTTGGCCAGGTTTGGGGACACCTGCAGCCAAAGGAGAGCGGGGGGACAGAACCAGGTGAGAGGGACAGAACCAGGCGAGAAGAACAGAATCACGCTAGGGGGACAGAACCAGGTGAGAGGGACAGAACCAGGCAAGAACAACAGAACCACACAAGGGGGACAGAACCAGGTGAGAGGGACAGAACCAGGCGAGAAGAACAGAATCACGCTAGGGGGACAGAACCAGGTGAGAGGGACAGAATCAGGTAAGGGGTACAGAACCAAACCAGGGGTACAGAACCAAACCAGGGGTACAGAACCAGGTAAGGGGGGGACAGAACCAAGCCAGGGGCGTGTCCCGCTGGGCCGGGGCGTGGCCGGGGGCGTGGCCGATCGCTCGGGGGCGGGGCCGGCGGGCCCGGGGGCGGGGCCGCAGCCGCTGCCGGTTGCTGCGGCGGGCGCGGAGGTGCAGTCGCCGGTTCGGCCGGGACAGGTGCGTTGGGACCCGTTGTTTCAGCTGCCACAGGTGCGGTGGGGTCTCCCTGCTTCCGCCGGGACAGGTACGCGGGGCGGGGTGGGAAGATGACACCCGGGTGCGGTCCGATCTGCCGGCTGGGCCGGGACAGGTGTGCCGGGAGCCGCCGGCTGGGCCGGGACAGGTGCGGTGGGACCTCTCCCCCTCGGTTCGGCCGGGATAAGAGCGCGGGGAGGGGGTCGGGACCGCTGGGACTTTCTCTGTAACAGCAAAGCCACCCAGAACTGGACCTGCTGCGGGGCTTGGCTTGGCTGGGCCGGGGGTGAGCCCGGGCCCCGCTCCTCTCAGCTCCGGTGCCCGGTACCGGCGGTCAGCGGCACAGCCCCGTCCTGCCGCCCCGCCCGGGGCCGGTGCCCGTCCGGAAAAGCCGGGCCGGGGGCTCGTGGCTCCCGGGGCCGCGCCCTCCGCAGCCTCCGGCTCTGGGCGGTTTCGTGCCCGGGGCTGGAGCGTGGTGCCCGGGGCTGGAGCGTGGTGCCCGGGGCTGGAGCGTGGTGCCCGGGGCTGGCCCGTTCCTGGGGCCGCTTGTAGTGAACCATTTCCACCTTGGCTAAGCGTTAGGCGGTTTTTCTCTCAGGATCTTTCTGGGCAAAGGCGTTTATATTCTGCTGTTATTGGAATATATTCTGCTGTTATATATTCTGAGGTTATTGATGTGCTAGATTGTGGCTCAGTCACAGTCCTTTCCTTCCCTATCAGCTGCTGCACCTCTGGCATTCCCATCTCCTCTGGACTCTGTGCCACCTTCCACAGCACCTACAGAGCATTCATAGTCTTGTTTAACTCTTGATACACCCTTTCTCAAATTAGTCTGGACAAAACATTCACAAGGAGCAGTAAAGAAAGCTCAGAGATACTTGAACACGCCAAAATTGAAAATGAATGGGAAAGTGCTAAGAATGTGGAATGGCATAAAAATGTGGGAGTGCAAGTTTCAAGGCATGTCAGACCTCTGTTTCATGTCATTTCTAGAGACTGAGATTCCAGATAGGCTGCTTCTCTTTCCAGCTGAATGTCCCAGCAGCACGTACTGACTTTTTTATGAAGAGATTTTTGCCTAAACAAGCCAGAGTAACTCAGTGTACATGTGGCTCTGCTGGAGAATGGCAGGGAAACAGAAAAACTCATCGGGGAGAAGATGCAGCCCTGAACAGGAGTGGTTGGGGATGCAGTGGGATGCTCAGGCATCCAAAGCAGGGCCATTTTCTGAACAATTACACTCAGTTTTGTTTCTCAGTGTTTTATTGAACTGTTCCTTCCGTGTGTCAATGAGCACCTGTTCCCTGTGCCAGGGGAGCTCTGATGAATGCCCCGCTCCTGTTTCCTGGGCACAGCTGACTCTGCTCTCTGAAAAGCCATTTAAATTGCAGCGGGGCCTCAGGTGAGCTCCCTTTGGCTCGAGATTAGTCATAAAACAAAGTTCAACCTGTGGCATGACACAGCTCATTCAGCATTGGTCTTTAACACGGACAGAATTCTTTTTGTGGGATTTTCCAGCAGTAAATTCGATCTGTGATCTCTCTGTGTGTATCCTGAGGCTCCTGGGGGCTGCATCCTGCAGTCACAGAAACACTGGGTTTATTTGTGTGTGCAATATGATTTTTGGAAAGAGAGAAGATAGAAATGAGATCCTTTGTCCTTGTGGATGGTGATTTGTGCTGTTGTCAAAGGCCAGTTAAATGCAGAGCGCTCTCAGTGCAGCCTGGACAGAGGTTTAGCGGGGACTTGGTGATGCAGGAAGCGTTCAAAAAGGCAGGAATTTCAGAAAGTAACTCCAGTTTAGGTTTCTCTTGCTGGTTGGAAGGGGCTCTGTGTGCCATTCATGTAGCTACACCTGGAAAAGCAACACTGATAAACGGTTTCAGTGTGTTTCAACATCCCCATGAAACCAGCGTCACTTGTTTGCAGCGACAGTTCCACCTGCGTGTCTGAAAACTCCACCAAAATCACAGTTCTGATAAAACACCTCCTGTCACAGCATGCTGTTCTCTCCAGGACATCAGAGGAATTATGGCATGTGAGAGAAAGGCCGGTTCTTCCTGCATCTCCCAGGACAGAGATGTGTTCACCTGCTCTGTCTCCAGGCAGGGAACAGCTCTGCAGAGGCTTCTGTGCTCCCAGGGCTCCCATTCCAGTGACCCTGAGTTCTCCTGGGCTGAGGTGCTGCAGAATCCCACATTTGGCATTTCTGAGCAGGTGCATTCCAGACCTGTGAGGATTTCAGGAACGTTGTCTTTCCTCCCTTTGGTTGTTTATGTCTTGTGTGAAGGTGTTTATGTGTGATCAGTTGTCTGGAAGACCTGGACTCACACTGGATCCAGAGTTCTGTGACTGTGCAAATCCGTTAAAGGAATTAATGGAAAATACAAGAAAGAGCTCAGCCTGCCTGGAGTTGGCATTGCAGGGTCAGTTCGTGCCCTTGCTGCAGGCATTGTGTGACATGGGACTGGGGATAAAAGAAAAGAGGAAAAAAGGAAAGGCGTTGCCCTACAGGCTTTATTTTTGTCTTATCGGAGAATTCTTTAAATTAATCTCTCCTCCTTTCCTCCTCCGCAAAAGAAAACTATGTAAAAAAATAAATCTGACATAGTTTTGTTGGCTTCTGTGGTGAAAAGCTGGACAAAATCTCTTGCCATTTCCAGCAGGATGGGGTGGTTGGAGCTGTTCTTTAGGTAATTAATACTGTTTCACTGATATTTTGGTAGCTACTGCAACAGGAGGGGCACAGCTGCCTCCATGAACACGAGACTTGTTTGAGCTCACAGAGGAAACACTGCTGCTGCGCTGAGAGTGAGCACAAGAGTGAATGAAAAATGTTTGTATAGTAATTACATCCTCTTAGTTTCGTAACTCAAACCCTCTTACATAAATGCCAGCACATTTGGTTTGAAACCGGAACAAGTGAGGGCACTTTGGGGCTTCCTGGAGCTCCTGTGTGTGTGTTTGTGACACAGGAGTGTCACTCTGGCATCCTCTGGTCACAGCTCTGTGTCCCCGTTGTGCCTGTGGCTTTATCAGGGCACCATCTCAATGGCATCTGCAGAGGAAATGATAATTGTCATCTGCTGCCTTTTCAAAGTCAGTTGATGGACGGATCCTCGAGGGTTTGGATTGCTGGGAGCACCTGAATAGGGACTCAGGATCAAATCACTTTGTGGAACTTCTTTTCTGCTCACAGTTCCTATTGCTGACGCTGTTCCTTCCTCCTGAGCAGGGATTTGGGGAGATAAAATGGAGCCTTCCCCGTTCAATAGAAGGCAATGGACCTCTCAGTCTTTGAAAATCACTGCAAAAGAGCTTTCCCTGGTCAACAAGAACAAGTCCTCGGCCCTGGCGGAGAGGTTCTCCAAGTAAGTGCTGTGGGGCTGGTGAGCACCAGCTGTGTGTGCAGGTGACAGCTGGCACCTGGGGCAGGGACTGCTGCTCTCACAGTTGCTGTGCCCTGCACAGACACCCCAACAATCCCACCCTGTGCCTCAGGGTGTTGTCCAAATGCTCCTGGAGTTCTGGCAGCCTTGGGACCATGACCATGTCCTGTGGAGCCTTTTTAGTGCCTGCTCATTCTCTGGGGGAAGAACCTTTCCCTGCTATCCAGTCTAAACCTCTCCTGACTCAGGAAGAAAAGGAATATTAAGCTCCCCTTGTCTCCGAGAGACGGATGAAGGGTTACACTCAAACCATAAATATTGTATACCCTGAGAAAGCTGAGTGGCAGTAAGCAATGCATTCCCTGGAAAAGCTTTTATTTCCTTAAGGAATCATACAGGCTTCAGCTGGAGTTTTCAATGGGATTTGGGAAACTGAGTCTCCACTATTGCATGAATAGTGTAACAAAGTTTTGGAGTGTTTGGATCTTGAGTGCAGGCAAACTTTTTGGAATCTGTACAGTTACACACCCACAGCTCCAGAGCTGCTCTGTGCATCTCTGGCCCAGGGAGAAGCTGTTTGCTGTCACCACCTTGTTAAGGTAATTTATTCACTCGCTGAAGCTTGATTACAGAACCTGGTCATCTTGCTAAATGTTGATAATCCCTTGAAAAAGGCTTACTGGAAGTAATCCAAACTGCTATTCCTTAATCAAGTGGTGTCCCTCTCCATAGGCAGGGTCAGTGCCTTGGAAAAACCCAGTCCTGCTCTCTGGCTCTGATACCCACAGGGAGGAGTGTGACTTTTTAAAGTGCTGTTAATTAAATATTTGTATGTGAAAACATTTTCCCCCATCCCTTATAATCAGCTTTGTCAGGTCAGAGACACAAAAGGCAACAGCAGAGATTGAAGAAGTGCCCATGCTGGGCTGACTCACAGAGCGGGGGGCTGGGACTCCTCAGTTGTCCTCTGTTTTCCAGGTGCTGCTTGACGTTAATCTGTGTTCCTCTCTGTTTCTTCTTCCACTACTGATCCCTTTTCCTCCAGCATCACTTTCTCAGCACCTTGTGTTCAAATTTGGACCCTTTAGGGTGCAGAGAGATGGGTTAGTGTGTGTTTGCATGGATTAAAGAGGAGCCTGTAACACACTCACTGTTGTGTCAAAAGCAGAATTCCACAGATAAGGAAAACAGAAACACCCTTTGCCCAAGCAGACGCTGAGTTCCTTCTGTCTGAAAGGAGAAACTCTCCTTAAAATGGCAAAATTTGTCACTAATTTTCGTATTTCAAAGGCCAAGTGCAATCACCTTGTGCAGAGTAGGGAGGACTGTGCAGGGACTCACACCCAGCCCAGTGCAGATTGCTGGGAGTTTCCTACAGCTCCTTAAAGGACTTTGATTCATGATCCAGGGTGGCTTATCTCCAGAGGGCTGTGATGGCTCAGCTGCCCAGGAGGCAAGTGCTGAATGGGGGCAGTTCCCAGCCCCAAGAGTAAAATCCACTGGCACTTAGGGAGATTTCGGCATGTGCCAAGCTGGAATTTGTTCTGGTTCAGCAGCTGCTGTATAAAGAGCTGAGTTATTCCTGCAAGGGGGCACAGCAGACAGCTGGGTGATGGAAACAATACAGCTATTCCAAGGTAAACTGTCTCTATTTGGGAATCGGAGTGCTTAGGGAATGAAAAGTATTAATGGGTGTTATTATTGTAAACTGGGTGACTGAAAATGTGTCTGTCTGTCACTTGGCTTTGTGTTATTTGCTGCTGTTTGTCCAGCCTCTAGTTTTAGTTGATCTGGGGGGTGCACAGAACCCTTGGTGGGGGAAGAAAAATCTCAGCTGTCTTTAGGAGCGTTCAGTATTCTGGTTAAAACTTGGCTTTTGTTTCTTTTTCACTCTCTCAAAGGTATCAGAAAGCTGCTGAAGAAGCCACTGCTGAGAAGAAGAGAAGTGTAAGTGTTGTGTATAAGTGTTTGTTTCCTTGGGAATAATAAATACAATCAGGATGGATCACCTGCATGAATATTGCTGTGACAGTTGATTTTTGGAATATCAAAATTTGCTGCTGTGTGTCCTACAGGAAACCTGGTTCACACATTGGGTTTTGCTTCGTGCCCCACGCTTTTTCCCAGTGTGGAGGAAAGGAAATTAAGTTTCTTGCCCAAAGCTGTGTTGAATCACCAATTCTCTCCTAAGCAAAAGGCAAAATGAGTTAACCACAAGCCAGGAATACCCACCTCCTGTTCTTAGCTGGAGGCATTTGTGTGGTGCCTTTTCCTTTCTTAACTTAATTTAAAATTGCTTAAAAGGAGCCTCCAAGCCTCCCTGAAATCCAGGACTGGAAATGCCCCTGGATGAGACACAGCACCAACCTTTTTGGCTCTGTTACAGCCCCACATTCCCTCCTGTAACCTCCTTTGTGTTCAGGGATCAGGGAACCTTGGCTGACAAAGGCTGCAGGGTTTTGTCTTGGTCCTTGGGATAATTTATATTTTAAAGCACTGCCAATATTTTCAGGCTCTAGAGGAAGGTTGCTGCCTTGATTTCTCTAATGTTTAGGGAGCCACTCTTTGTTGTTTGGGATATAGGTGGGATAAAAGAAGCTTTCTGAAAATTACTTTTAAGTCTTAAATTTTCTTCATTGCTTGTACTTGTCTGTCAATCTTCCTGTGATCAGGGAACAGACAAGTCTCAAGTTTTAGAAAGTGTGCTGGGATTCTGGAGGTGTTCCCACAGAAACCTGCTGCACAGTTTTCAATATTTCTCTTCCATTATGACACTTCCCTTATAATTTTAATACTTTCTTTTCAATTCAGTCAGCAAACACGCTGATTTTTTTTTTTGAAGTGTAAGTGGATTCAAGTCAATTTGCAAAGCAGCATTCAAAATGTGACCAGAAGAGTAATAGGGTGAGAGACTTAAATCCTAATATAGCTGCTAATGCTGGTTAATTCCTGTAAGCCTGGCAGCCCTGCTCCACTTGCAATGAGTTTGGAGTGGTTTCCATAAGGGAGAGCCAGGAAACATGCAATGGTGGCAGGTATTATTGGGTTGGAATGGCTCAAACATGGGCTGGGCTGTTGTTCTGGGGGAGCTGCTGGGATTGGGAATGGGCTGGGAAGCAGTGGGATGTGAGGTGATGCTGCTCCGGGTGTTCCCCTGGGGGTGAGGCAGTGCTGGTGACCCGTGTGTGTGTCCCCAGCCGTGCTTTCCATGGCTTGAGTGAAATGGAACAAAAATCCCAGTGAGTTACTGGTTATTTTTTAAACTGGAGCAGAAGGATGTTTGTTGTGGGTGCTTGGCTTGAGCTTTGGCTGTGTGGTGTAAAACCCTGAGCAGGTCTCTGGGAACTTTAGAGCTGATGCTATCTGAGAGCAGAAAACAAATAACTGCAAGGATTCAGTGGTTTCTGAAAGCTAATTTGTAGCTTTTGGAAGGCCTGATAGCTGATGTCTTCTGAAGACACCGCAGCATTTGGCACAGCAGCCATCTCCTATGGCCTCTTGTGCTCCCGTTACCTTGTTCTGGGACTAGAGACCCTCCTCGTGTGGATTTGAGTCCCATTTCCTTCATATGTGGATTCAGGTCTTTTGTGTGCCATTTAACTCCTGCCTTTGACTCCCTTTTCCCTTATAAGGCCATTCCTGTTTGCTCACTTCCTGCCTTATCCTGACTTTTCTCTTCTCCCCCCTCCTTCCTTCCCTATCCTGGATGCTTTCTCCATGTGGCACAGCTGTAACTATTCACAGCTGGCCGGGAGCGGGGATCGCTGCTGAGCTTCCTCCTGCATGGAAAGGAAGTGCTTTGGAGAGCCGCAATTAACTCCTTGCTCTTTGCAGAACACAGAAAACCTGCCCGCTCACTTGACCAGGGGGAATCTGAGCGTGCTGAAGAAGAAGTGGGAGAATCCTGTGCTGGCAGCGGAGTGTGGCAGGGAAGCGATCCGGAGTGAGCCGAGGCACAAAGTCGGGAGCGGCCGCTCCCCTTCGCCGTCCCCGGGGGCTGGAGCTGCCCCTGGCCAGCCGCAGTGTCCCGCTGGTGACACAGAGCCACACAGCCCATCCCGGGACAGCGGCGGCATGGAAAACTGTGCCAGAGAGCCCTGGGACATGGAAAAGCCCGAAGCCAGCGAGAGGTCGGAATCTCCGGGGAGGATCGAGAAGTACAACGTGCCCCTGAGCAAGCTCAAGATGATGTTCGAGAAGGGTGAAGCTCCTCAGGCCAAGGTAAGGATGTGTCCCCTCCCAATCCTGGAGAAATTAAAGCTGCTGCCTCCGCGGCATCAGGAAAATCCCGGGAGGGAGTGGCTGCAGCTATTGACTCTGCAAATATTGTGTTCATTGTTTTAGTGGAAACAGAAGATCGTGGTGTTAGTAACTTACTCGAGTCACACGAGGTTGTGCAGGGAGCTCGGAGTTGTGGCGGCTCGTGATTGCTCGATGGAGTAAAGTGAATTTGATTTTGATAGGGTTCAGTGAAAAAGGGGAAAAATAAGCGTGGAATTGATTAATTTTTGTAAAGTAAATCGGGATTGTTTGTGTCGTGTGTGAAGATTACAATGAGTTACACAAATGTGAATTGTATAAAAATGCATATGTAGGTATTTCTGTATTTTTTAATACATGAAAAAGGAAGGAATTGTTTGAAGTGAGCTCAGCAATCAGGACCGTTGCAGTCGAGATGAAGAAGTGAATTTTTGATATCTGTATCAGTGTGAGTCTCACAAACACACACACACACACAGAATGAAATACTCCCATCCTTTCCTCGCTCTTCCCTCATCTTTGTGTGTCTTACAAAATGTTTCTTATCAAAAAAAAAACCCTCACAGAGAGAAAACGAAGCCGAGATGGCCAGAGCAGCTCCTGCCCTCACTAGTTTTGACTTGCAAATGCTCCGGGCTCGCATTTTTCTTCCAAGTGCTCATGAAATCTGATCCCGCATGTGGACTGCAGCCGGCGTGTCCCGGGGGGAATTGCTTAACTCCAAAATGAGTTGCATATGCTGGGGACTTGCAACACAGTCCCGAGGCCTCGATGCTGGTGGATTTTCCAGTTTTCTCATAGTTTCCTCTCCTCCTGGCTTTGTTTTACTGCGGGTGGTTTTCTTGAAGTATTGACTGAAACACATTTTGGACAAAAGTTGTTTCAATGTGTAACAGTTTAAGGCTAGGAGGAGCAACTCGGTGTTAAAGGGAATTTTGGGTCTGTGTGAAGTCATTTCACAACTTGAATTTTTGGAGTCTTTGTCATGATATGAGAGCTGCCCATGACAGACCTTCCCTGAACTCTTGCTGTAGGATTAATCACCCAGGATTCCCCTGGAATTTTGCAGATGGGCTTCAAGAAACTTTATCTCAGCCTGGGGAATAAATTGTTTTGGAACTGAGTGAATCTGAAACTGATAGTTTAACTTTAGCAATGCAAACGCTGTTGAAAATCAACTAAACCCAGTAAACACCATCCAGGGGGCACAAAACCCGTCGGGTTCGGTTCAAAACCCCCGAGTTTCCAAGTTAATCTGTGATGGTAGAAGGGACAAAGAGTGTTCTGAGGTTTAGATGTGTGGGGGAGAGTTTGGGATTGGGTTCGTGGCTCTGGGAATTGATCTGTGGATGGGAGGGTTGGGTGGGTCCGTGCAGAGAAGGGATCTGGTGCTGTGGGGACCCAGGTGTGGCTCAGTGAGGTGGGAGCCACCACAGCTCTGCAGTTGCCTCTCCCCCACTTATTTCCTGTGCTTTTTCCTGAGCGAGGCTTCATGGAACCGTTTTGGTGGAAAATTCCTTTCTATCATGGAGTCCAACTGTAAATTCAGCTGAGAAATGGCAGTTTTCTTCAGGCTTTACTGAAGGCTCGCTGTGCTGGTGCTGTCAGAGCTTTGCTGACAAAACCTGTGTGTGAACTAAGCAGCACCATGGCTGGAGGATCGTGCCAGTGCTGATAAATCCACTTCCATGGTTGCTGGGCAGGTTTGGGGCAGGGATCCAGATTAGAGCCTGGATTTCCTGATTCTGTCTCCCACTCTAAACAAACCTACTGTCATTTTCAGGATTATAAGTAAAATCTCATCATTTATTCATTTATTCACTCAGATCTTGCTCTGTCCTCTGCAACAGATAGGAGGCAGATCTTCTTTTATTTCATTTTCATGGAAACAAACTGCTCTAATCCCATTAGAGGCAGGCACGGCAGCCTGGATTGGTTCAGCACTAAGCAAAGACTGGAACTGATAAAAGACCTGATGTTCAAAGGATTCTTCCTGTAAGTGATAGTGAAAGCACACCCAGGGGGGAGGAGAATCAGATCTGCAACATTTCTGAAAAAGTTTTCTCCGGGCTGGTTTGTGTTTTTCCTTGAAGGCAAAACCTGGCTGTGGTGTGTAGGTGACCTCATGGCAGGGTCACGTCTGACACAGGTGGTTTGTAATGAAATAGGTGTAGCTTTGATTCGGGTTTTTGCTCAACTCTGTGCCCCAGGCAAAGCTTTACCTGTGCTCATGGTGCTTCTGCACTTGCCCGAGTCTGAGAACTTGGGGATTTCCACACACGAGGAATATTTAATCTCCTTTCCAAAGCAGCAGAAGCTGTGCCCTGGGAATTGTGGCCCAGCCACAGAGTGACAAATCCCTAAGGGGGCTTCTTCCATGTGAGAGGAGTTATCTTCCCATGATCCTGCTGATTCCCTGCAGTTGCTCAGTCCATAGTTGTGATGAGGAAAGTCCCTAATCTTCCCTTTTTAAACATTTTTTTTCCCCTTTTACTCTGCTTTTTTTTTTTTCCTCCCCCAAGACAAAACTGTTGATATAAAACCTACACATATTTGTAGATTACTGAAAATATCCCTGACCTCTAAAACTTGTGTATTCTGGTGGTTGGGATTTTTACTCTTGTGCTCTGCAGCTCACCCCCAGAAAAGCTCCTCAGGTGAAATTGTGACACCTGCAGATGTGAGGTGGCAAAGGGCAGGAGGAGCTGGCAGGGCTCTGGAGCTGCAAATTCAGCCCAAATTTCTGAGCTGCAGGAACCCCAGACTTGTGGGTTCAGGGTGATGTTAAAGGGGACATTGACTGAATAAGAATCCTCTAAGAATAGTTTTCATGGAATGAGGAACCTGCAAGTCTTTACAAGTGTGCAGACACTCCCAAACCTGAGCCTATTGGTCAGTACAAGACTTGTCAGATTTAAAGCTCTTTTCCAGTAAGAAAAGTTACCAAAGCCTTAAACCACAGAAATAGAAACTATTTCCCGTGCTAATGGAAAAAGAGGTTTTCCAGCTGCATTTTCCTTTCCTGGTGAAGTTGCTGTTTGTATGGAAAGCAGCCTGATTTTTCACAGTGATTATCTTACACTGCAGTTCTGCGAAAATAAAACTTTGGAATTTCCTTCAGTTTGGTGACCCACAAATAAGAAAGTTGTTGGAACTGAGGGGGAATGTGTGGTTGGAGCATCTTGCCAAACCTGCCTTTTTCTCTACATTAGCCTCAATCTGAATTTCCAACTGTGATTTAACTCTTCCTAGAGATGGAGCAAAGGTCCCTTCTAGGATTTTATAAGCTGACTTTCAGCTGTGAATACATCCTACCTTGATGGAGTCTGGTTTAACTCTGTGCTCACAAACTTTCAGCAAAGCTGCAGGAATTTCTTTCTGTGCTTTCTTTTGTTGAGATTTAGATTCTGGGGAGTTGGTATCAATAAATAATAATAAAATCTGATTGAGGCAGCCAGAGCATCTGTGTGGTGCTACAGGACACGCTGTCCAGCTCTGCAGCAGAGAGTGATTATCCTGGAGATCTAAGAATATTTATCTCTCTCACTCTCCTGCTTAAGCTTCAGCCTTATCAGATCTAATCAGAGAATTATTGGTACCAAATGCATGAACTATCCAAAATCAAATAACTCTAGATAACTTTTATTACAATACTATTAATTAATTTTTCTGTGGCTGAAAATGAATGCAGATTTTGGATAAGTGGTTCCTCGCATCCTTTTTCTGATTTTAAATCTTTATACAATGACCGTGACTATTGGCTGCAACAGAAATTGCATGAAATGCAAAAATCTAGGCTGAAGCTTTGAATATGCAGTGGGAACAACCTAAAAATCTGATCTTTGTGGTCCTTTTCAAGCAAGAGACCTTCCAAAGGTCACCGACTGACCTCTTCAAGAAAGTGTTTCCCAGGTGACAGAGGGTCAGGTACTCTGTGATCAAACTTTGTTGGTTAAATAAGATGTCACCTCCCAGACTTGTTTATTCCAGTAAAGCAGATTTGCTAGTGACACCTGTGCCTCTTAAGGGATTACCCAGAGCAATCCCTGGTGTGTGCAGCAGCTGATGGGAGGGTCTGTCCCTGGCAGGGCCCCCGGGAGCCGCGGAGGGCGGCCGTGGGCAGGAGGATTTCGGAGAACAGCCTCTCCTTGGAGGACTGCGATGCCACCCAAGGAGAGAGGAGCCACAGCACGGCAGGTGAGGAAACCTCAGGGCTGGGCTTTGGGTGGGTTGGGTTGGTTTTTGTTTAGGAGGTGAATCTGCTTTATGCAATAGAAATTTCCCTGGAGGTGGCACCCAGTGCTCTGGGCTGGCTGACAAGGTGGGGAGCAGTCACAGGTTGGACTCGCTGGGCTTGGAGGGCTTTTCCAATCTCAAGGATTCTATGAAATAACTTTTACCTTTCCAAAATAGAAGTGCAGCCGCTGTCCAGCTGCAAAGTCCATCAGCATCCTGTTTAATTAGTGAAGCCTTGCTGGGAATTTTAAACCATTCCACTCTTAATCACGGGAAACCAAGGCACAGGGAAGAACCAACAGGTTAAGGAATGTAATCCATTCTTTCCTGCATCCCAATCCTAGAACTAGTTTTAATTGGTAATTTAGGAAGCAGTCAACAGACAATCAATGTTCCTTCTGCTTCCTTGCTTCAGTTCTCATCCCTCCTGTCCTGGCCAGCTGCAGGGGAGCTACTGTGAGCTTTGACTTAAACAAAATCATGTATTTTTATCTGTTTGGAGACCTTTTTCTAGCAAACTATTTGTAATCTTTCGGGGTTTCCACCAATGATTTGTATTATAAATTTTCATAGAACATCCTAATTTGGAAAGGGCCCACAAGGGTCATTCAGCCCAACTCCTGGCTCTGACAGACACCCCAACAATCCCACCCCATGCCTGAGAGCATTGTCCAAATGCTCCTGGAGCTCTGGCAGCCTTGGGGCTGTTCCCATTCCTGGGAAGCCTTTTTAGTGCCTGACCCCCCTCAGGGAGAAGAGCCTTTTCCTGATATCCAACCTAACTCTCCCCTGACACACCTGCTGCTGTTCCCTTGGGTCTCACCCCTTAGTGATGGACATTGTGTCCTCGCTGGAATGATCCTGGAGAGAATGGCAATGTCTTTATTCTCCCCAAGAAGGATCTTGGTGAGTACTCAGAGTTATCCATTATTCATGTTTGGTTTTTTTTACCAGGGTATCTTGTAGAGACCAGTCCAGGACTCAGCCCAGAGAAGGCAGAGACCAGGAAGAACCTGGACATGCCCCGTTTATCGGAGACATCAATAAAGGACAGGCTGGCCAAGTACCAGGCAGCTGTGTCCAAGCAGGGCACTTCCTCTGGCCTCATTCCCATGGTAAGTCTTGGTTTGTGTGGAAGTGAATTTTTGTCCCAGCCTGAGACTGGAAAGAAGATCTCATGGAAACCAGGCTGCTTGAGGGTAATGCCATTCTGTCTGGAAAATAATTCTGTGCCCATAGGAGTAATTTCTGATGAAGAGTTGCCTCTTCATACTGCAGGAATAAATAATTACATTTGCATCTTCCTGCAATCATGTTGAAAGTTTTCCAAGGAATTAATTGCTGGCACCCTGACTGAGGTCTTTCTGAAGCATAGTTGACATTCTTTCTCCTTCTGTCTGTAGCCCTCTATGTGTTTGTTGTTTTTGTTTAAAAAAGAAAACTCCACTCAGTTCCATGTTGTCTGTCAGCTCTGAGCTGTGGGAAACTGAGGCACAGTGAGATGAGGTGACTTTGTGTCACACAGTGCTCAGAGCTTGGATCTCTTGGCCTGCAGCTTTGGACTCTCTTGGTTCTCCTCACTCTTGCTTTTCACCTCTCTTCAGGATTTCTCACCGCTCTCTGAATCCAATTAGACTCTTGCAGTGAATGAACCTCTGCCTGTTTTGCAAATATTTGACCAGGACCTGAACAATTAATGAAGTGTTACAGCTGAGGAGGTTCCAGGAATCTCAGCTTTTGTTAAAAATTGCTTAGGTACATTTGCTGGAAGTTTCTGATACTTTTGCTGAATGATGGGAACTTACATTGCTCAATTATTACTTTTATTAACCAGAGTAACAGATTTAGAGAGGAAAGGCCTTTTTAAGTTGGGAAACTTGCCCTGGAAATGTGAGCCCACAGTGCTGGCTCTCCCTCAGAGGAGGGCCTGCTTCCCAGGAGAGAGAGGGCCAAGGGCCCTTTCCCAGCTCAAATGATTCCTGAATTTCATCTGCATTTGGGTCAGATTCCCCAGCTGTGAGAGGAGGGTCAGTAAAGCCTTCCCTGCATGAATGGGAAGTCCTTGCTGCCACTGCAACAAATCTGATTAATCTAATTGTCCATTTCTGCCTCCTGTGCCTCACCTGGGTTCATTTCCTGATGCCTTTTCCAGTTTGGGGCTCAGACTGGTGGCTGAGTCACTGAATTCTGTCCTGATGGCAAGAGATTGCCATTCCTCCAGAGGCTCCTGTTTGCAGCTCTTGGTTTAGTGTCAGTGCAGCCTGATGCTCTCAGGATGCCCCACTTGGGCACAATCTCTTCCCATTTTGACCCAGCCTGTGGATGAGGGCAGCGTGAGGAGGAGCAGACGGGTTCCTGAGGCCAGGGTTTGCAGTGCCACTGTTCCAACAGCAGCCCTAACCTTGGGATCTTCTCCTTCCCTACTGCCAAAGCATCCAGGGCTTGTTTTGCTATGGAAGTGTGGTGTTTGTGCTGCCCTTCTCACAACTGGGCTACAGAGAAAAGCCAGAATATCTCTTGTGTACAACTATTTTAGGGCACTGTGGTGTAATAAGGCCTGGATTAAACCTGATGGACACTTGGTTGGAGTAGGGGTGAGGAACAATCAGTTCTGTGTGTTGGAAGGGGAGGGAAAGGTGCTGGACAGCAGATACAGAGATCTAAGCATTAAAATTCCAACATTTGGCACAAACCTCCAGGATGTGGTTGGTTTTGTGGAGATTTGTTTCCAAGTGCAGGAAGATGCTGGTGCAGGCATGTGGCTCTTCCTCTTTCATGTCACAGAGAAGATGCCTTGTGAAAAGCACGAGGCTTCCAATGCTCTTGTGTCCTGTGGCAATGAAAGAAACACGAGGCTTCGCTGCATTTTGTTGGTTTTAAAGTCTGAAAGATCCTTCTGTGAAAGTCTTAAGTCAGTCTATCATGAACAAAAATCTCAGGAAAACAGACTCAGTTTTGGCTGGAATTGAAGCAAATGTGGGATTTGCTTTTATGTCAAATTGTTTTTAGCAATTACACTGTACTTTAGGCAGTGCTTGTCTGGAAATACTTGTCATTCCAAGTGAAAAGTTAACCTTTCTCAAAAAGGAAGATGTGGATTGAGCAGGGAGTATTTAGGAGTTGATTTTAAACAGGAATTTGGAAGGGTTGCTCAGGAAAACACTGGCATTATCTCCTTAGAGCACAGTAAAATTCTACAGCCCAATCCTGTTCCCTCATTAGGATATGTCTCTTAACAAGTGTCTGTACATTCTTACAGCTCTTCCTTAAATCCTCACTCCACACACTAGAAAAACAATTCTTAAAACATTTCAAGAAAAATCAAAAAGCAAGTATTTTCTTAGGGGAAAAGAACCTGTCACCTTTCCAGTGCTTTGTCCTATAGAGTGAGATTCAAGCCAGTGAGAGTGAAGTCAAGAATTACAAATCTGGGCAGAAGGAGAATATGGCACCAATTGAGGACTCCAATTCCTGTCAGGATGGGGAGAAGGTAAGATGTCTGTGCTGGTGGAGATCAAGGGTTTAATTTTAAGTGGAACTGGCTGTGGAAGCACAGCTGATACACTGGTTCCATGTGCAGTCTGGGAATTGAACGTGAGCAGCTGATGCAGATTAGTTACATGCTGCAAAATTCCTGGTTTTTTAAACTATTCTTTTTAGATTGACTCTGAATTACAAGACAGCAAGTGGCTGTGGAAGAGAATGTATAGAGATGAGTTTTCTGGGAGAGGTTTTTCTGTCTTGGTAGGTTTGTTTTATAGTTTTTTATAAACAAAAAAATCCACACCAGTTAAAACACCCCACAAGCAGCTTCATATGACCCAAGTCAAAGGAGTTTGTCACTGTTTCTTCTGCATTTAGTGGCTGAATTTTAGGGTAACTGAGAATGGCAGTTTGGGTTCATTCCTGGTTTTGAGCTCCAGCTATAAATTGAGACTCTGTAAACTGGACTCAAGCATTTGTTCCCTCAACTGGGGACAGCAGACGGGATAAAAGTAGCTGAATAATAATTGGGGTACTGTGTATTCCATCCAGGCTGAACACGTGGCAGCTTAATGCCAGGAGGGCTTTTAGAGCTTTTCAGCCTTCCATGGGCAAGGGGCCAAATCTTTGCTTTCAGCTGTTCCTCAGAGACAGCTGAGCAGCTTCGTGTCTGACTGGTCGAGGCTGCTTCCTGCTCCAAGGTGAGTTAATTAAAAGAGCACCTGTTAAATCAGAATATCTCCCTGTTGTGAATGGAAGATTTGAATAAAATTTCTTGTGTTCAGCTGTAATTGCAGAGTTACTTGTTGAGGTGTCCAGGTGCAATGAGAACCTGAATGGGGCATTGTTTGGGAGCCAGGATTGCCCTTTGGAAGGGACGTGGTGAACTTGGAAATGAGCCTAATTAAAACTGCTTGTCGTTAATGTCAGAAATGGGAATCCTCTGGCAGAAAGGAAACAAAAGACACTTCACTCTGTCATTTTTCACACTGCACCCGTGGCACATTCAGTAGCCAGACGTGTGTGACTCCAGCAGCCTCAGAACATGTTCATGCTCTGCCCAGGACGCAGGGCTACAGTTCTGCCTTCAGCAGACCAGAGGATGTTAATACACATAATTTGCCTCCTCATTAATTTACAAATTTCAGTTGCTTGCAATGGACTTTTCAATCATTAAGGTGAATTAGTAATGATTTGCTGTTAATCTTGTTACAGTACTTTAGTTCCTCCTTGTAGCTACTTAAAACTATTTGATTTAATAGCAATAGTGCCAAGTTTAATAAAGAGTTATACATCAAGAGCTTTATCTGTAGCAGGTTTTGTTCATGGTTGCACTTGATGATCTTAAAGGTCTTTTCCAAACTAAACAATGATTCTGTGTAGTACTTGAAACTGGCTGAGATCCAACTCCTCTAGTCTTTAAATTTTTAAAAAATTATAATTATTTTTAAATAATTATATATTATAATTAATATATTATATCTGTATTATAATTACTTTTATATATTTATAATGTAATTAATTTGTTTCTGAAGGAGGATGAACAAGGAATATCTGACATGTTTGTCCCAACCTTAGAACAGGCTTATGGTTCGTCAAAAGTTTTTTTTTAATTCAGGTGTTCTTTTTTATTTTATTTCATTTGTTGTTTTTTTTCCCCTCCCAAGAGCACAGT
Organism: Parus major; assembly: GCF_001522545.3. Classification (NCBI taxonomy): domain Eukaryota; kingdom Metazoa; phylum Chordata; class Aves; order Passeriformes; family Paridae; genus Parus; species Parus major. The sequence continues at coordinate 118,411 of NC_031798.1, read as the reverse complement.
CTCTGCTGAATGTCAGAGATTGGCCAAATGCTGGAGGGAGCCATGAGATTTCCAGTAAATGTGCTGCTTGGGGTCAAGGGATTTGTGAGTGAGATAACCTGGGAGGAACCTCAGCAAATCAACAAAGATTCCTGAGGGTTAATAAAGGTGTACAAGGAAAGATAAATCTGGTGTGTGTGAACTCTGTGAGGATGTCTACCTTGTAGCAGGGGCTCTCTTGGTGCTGGAGCCTTTTGTGCCTCAAAACCAGCTCCTTTTCTGAGCCCCTCAGGTCTCTCCCTGTCTCCGTGCTCAAACTGCCTGGTGCCTTCCTGGGGCCATGACTTCAGATCTCAGAAGGTCAGAGAGATTCTCATTGTCTCATTTTCTCTTGCAGGTTTCTGTAGGTGAGAACAGCTTGTCTTTGCACTCTGGTCTGCTGGAGGATGGCCACGGTGAGCCCCATCAAATGATTAATTAATAAAAACTGTCTTGTACTAAAAATCTGTCCTGTGCCTAACACTGACTTTATAAGAATTTCCTTCATGATTAGAAGCTCATTTGCAGCTGTAATTAAGACATTTTTAACTCCTTTTGCCCTGATTGAACACTTTAAGTGTAGCTCCCTCACCATTTAACTGATGCTCTGGTGGGTCTGGCAAGCATAAGCTGCCCACAGTTTTAAACCTACTGTAATTGCCTTTTCTCCCTCCTCTTCTCCCTCAGTTGGACAATCAGAGAGCGAGGCAGAAGCTCAGAAACCGATCACCTCAAAGCAGCAGAACCTTGGTGCTAAAGCAGCTGGGCAGACAGAGGCCTCCCCACCGAAAGCCGTGAAGGTAACGCAGCTCTTTGGTCCCCAAAAAACAACTGGCAGCCCTATTTAATACTGAAAAACCTAAATGTGCTTAAGCACAAAGGTCTGATCAATACCTGCTCTGTCCTCATCAGGGTGTGATTGTGAGGGTGCTTGAATTCAGGATGGAAAAGCACCTCAAAGCAGTCAGGGTTTTTCCAGAGATTGGGTGGGAGTTGCTGGTCTCTGTTACCCCCCTGTGACAGAGTGGCAGAGGGGCACGAGCAGGGGATGGTCTCAGGGCTTGTCTGTGCTCCTGGAGATGGCCCCTGAGGTCCTGGTACTGATCTCCAGAGCTTTTAGCAGGCTGGAACTTGGTTTTACTCCTCTTCCAGCTGTTCCCAAGGTAACTGCAACTGGTAGTAACTTTGTAGTGAGGGCACAGCAGTGCCTGACTATAAAAATCAGGTTTGGCTTTCTGAGTAATGAGTCTTGGATGCTACAGTTTCTTTGGGGAGCAATAAAGCAGATGGAGAACTTTGGGACAGGGATGTATTTGTTAATCTGATTAGACAACAAATGGCAGCACTGGACATTTTGATCATCACGTGTGTTGTCTGGGGGTGGGATGCTGATTCCCTAGGCTGCCACACACTTCCTGGCTCACTCCTGAGGAAACAACTGGGCTTTTGTTGTTTTCCCCATCTTTGGGAGGACACAGCCCTGAGCTCACAGACTGGGGAGATCTGACTTCCCAGTGTGCAGGGGAGAAATGCCAGTAGGGGAAATTTGATCTGGCAGTGAGAGTTGTGTGATGCTGGTCTGAGACACAAAACCTGCACATCCTGGTGCTCTCTGCTCTCTTGAGATTATCAAAACCATTTTAGCCTTTTGCCCAGTTACTGCTTTAATGCTGCACTGTGAGGTAGAAGCTTCTGTTTATTCATGCAAGGTTCCTATTTGTCTTTTCCAGCTTCTGTCTCCTGTTCTTGGTTCCTAACCTCTCCTCCTGCCTTCTGCTTCCCTCCTAATGTGAGCTCAACTCTCAGCTTTCTCTCAAGTCCTTTTTATGCTTATGGGGCCTCATCTTCCTCCTGTAGCTCCTCTCTGTAGTATCCTGGAAAGGAATTTCTGTCTCTTCACAGCCCAAAGCGTCTCTCCACAGATATAGGGCTCATTGTATGCAAGTAAGTCCCTCTCCTTGGATGGGGATGTGATTGCAGAAGCATGTGCCAGCACTGTTGTGTCACTGTGTAAAACCCTTATGCCAAACTGAGCTTTCAGGGAGAAAACATTTTGGTGGGCAAGTGAATTGTTGCTGCCTTGTTCCACGTGGCAAGCAGGGGTGATCAGATTTTTGTTTGCATCAGTAAATCTCATTTTTTTTTGAGATTTCATTTAGTGACTCAAGATTCAGAGTTTTGGCAGCACCTAGAAACTGTGGATTCTTTTTCAAGAAGAGCTCTGAATTTTGTTATTGAAGCTGTCATCATCAAAACTTTAATCTACTGTAACTTCAAGCAATGCCTGGAAACCCTGAAATACACATTAAAATGGAATTAAATTGGCAGCAAACTTTATGGTTGTGACAAAGTGACTTGAGCTGGCTCCATCTTCAGCAATCTGCCCTTACACACTGGAACTTTGATTCCTAACCATTGTTTCTAGACTGTTATAAATAAATTTGTGATTATGTCTTCCTGTGACCTTCCTGTTTTTCCTTCAGCCATCGGATTTTTCCATAAAGCTTTCTGTAAGTTTGTAGCAGGTAATTCTTTGCCAAGGAGAAGCCACGCTATGTCTGTGCAGACCTGGAGTGGTGGCTGGGCTGCTAAATCACTTGTAATCAACATACAGCCTTAAAATGTCAATGTTTTATTATTTCATTTATGCTGTCAAGTGTCCTCTCCGTTGGCCGGTGTTAATAGATTTGAAGAAGTAAATGGCATCCAGTGACCTTTTCTCACGGTGTTCTTGCTTCCTTGATGCGGTCTGAAAACAAACCCTTGATCATTGCTGCACAACGGTGACACTCGACTCCTCAGTGCTCAAGTTTATCCCTGCACTAAACCCTCAGGAAATTTAGTAAGCACATAAGAATTTTAGCTGTTTAACCTCAAAGCTCTGCTCACTTTGAATCTTGAGCAAGTTTTGGGGGGCTGTGAGTCCTGAAACCTGAGTGTGGTTTCTTTGGGCTAGAGCTGGAATTGTTTACAAGTGAAGTCAGGAGTGTTTCCTGCTGTTGTATTGGTGCTCAGACTATTTCCTCCTCTTTGAGAAAAAGATTTAACAAAAATTGGATCATTTCAAACCATTGGGGTAGCCTGTTTCACTCCTTCCCTCTCCCACCCTGCACCTTTTGAGGCTATTTCAACTCTTCAGGTGGGCAGTGTCCCTGACCATGGCAGGGGATTGGAACTAGATGATCATCAAGGTCCTTTCCAACCCAAACCATTTCAAGATTCTCTTTTCCTCTGCTATTTTTATTATTTTGGTAAGTCTCACACTGATTGTAATCAACTGGAATGCTTCATCATTCTCCTATCAATAAAAACTGAGGTTGCAGGAAAGGATGAGACAGCTTTGGGGAACGGGCTCACTTTAAGTGCTCTCACTGTTCTTTCCCAACCATTGCTCAGCATGTGATGCTTCAGCTGTGGGATTCACTGGGGTAAAATCTTGTCAAGCCACAGCAATCCCCTGGGCCCGTTGTAGCTTCTCGCTGCCCACCAGAGCCTGCTGCACCAGAACTAGAGAAAGTGACTCTCTGCAGTTCTTGAGAGTTCAGGAAGCTGTGCATGAACCCACGCCAAGTCCCCAGCAGCTGATGTGTTTTCCAGTTAACAAACTTTCTCTTCCCCTCGTAGAAATTCCAGTTGCCAATGAAGGAAACCTGTGTTGGGTGTCAGAAGACAGTGTACCCCATGGAAAGGCTCTTTGCCAACCAGCAGGTGTTTCACATCAGCTGCTTCCGCTGTTCCTATTGCAACAGCAAACTCAGGTATGTGCACTGCTCCCTTGGCTGCCCTCTGGGAAGTGAATTTTCCTCCCACAGCTGAGGAAAGGTGTTGCTCAGGTCTAGCTGAGCTGGAAGTCACCATAATCCAGTGATTTGTGTAGGGGAGGTAACACAGGCCTACTTCTGCCAGTGCCTGCCACACTTGATGCCATTTTTAAACTCTTAATGTAGTTTTAAGTGGGGAAAAATAGAATGTCCAGCTTTGTAAAGAGCTCCTAGAAAGAGCCATACAAACCCTGAGGGCTGTAATCTTGTCTTTCTGAACATGTGGAAGACTGCAATTGAATCTCTTCTGTAACACAACTAAAACAGATGCCTGTGTTGGTGGCCTTGAGCTCTAATGTTTGGTCTGTGTTTCCTGAACAGCCTCGGGACGTACGCGTCTCTGCGTGGGAACATCTACTGCAAGCCTCACTTCAATCAGCTCTTCAAGTCCAAAGGCAATTATGATGAGGGCTTTGGACACAAGCAGCATAAGGAATTGTGGGCAGGTAAAACTGAAGGTGAAGAATCCCCAGAGAAAACAGTCCATGGTGTGAATGCAGCAGAAACTCCACAAAGCCCAGGAGTAGAGGATGCCCCGATTGCAAAAGTGGGGGTTCTGGCAGCGAGTATGGAAGCAAAAGCTTCAGCTGTGCCTGAAAGAGAAGAAAGACCTGCAGAAACAAAAAAGCTCAGGATTGCCTGGCCACCTCCATCTGACCAAAGTATCCAAGGAAGTGCCTTAGATGAGGGCATCAAAGTACTCAAACCCAAGTGGCCTCCAGAAGAAGAGATTTCCAAGCCAGATGTGCAGGAAGATGTGGATCAGGATCTCAAAAAGTTAAGAAGATCTTCCTCGCTGAAGGAGCGAAGTCGCCCCTTCACAGTCGCAGCCTCATTTAGAACAGTATCTGTTAAAGGCCATAAAACAGAGAATTCTCCATCTCCCTCTAAGGAAGAGAGAGACACCTTGAAAAGGAGTGAGGAACTGGAGAGAGAGGTTGTCGTAGAGAAAAAACAAAAGGAAAAGAGGGTTAAGCATAGGAACATCCAGAATGCCGGGGAGAAAAACGTGGAGGAAGAAGGGGAATTGTCTGGTAATAAAACAGAGCACAGTGTTGTAGAGAATGGCCAGATGAATGCAGACACAGATGAGGAAGAACACGCTACAGAGGAGCGAGAAATTCCAAAGGAAGAACTCCTTGAACCAAATTCTCCTAAACATTCCAGCTTAGCCAATGTTGTGACCGCCAAGGAATCATCTCCAAACCAGAATCGTAAATCCCAAGATGTTGGTTTTTGGGAGGGTGAAGACATGGAAGATCTATCTGTGGAAGAACAGATCAAAAGGAATCGCTACTATGAAGATGATGATGATGAATAAATTGGCCTTTTACTAAAAAAACTTGCTGCAAGGTGCTGGGCCTTTTGAAATGGGTATTTTTAGCTTTAACAAACAGCTCTCCTGGAGGAAGTGATGCTGCACTGCACATCAGCATTAAGGGAATCTACATACAAATTATCTCAGCTAGAAAACTCTGGAAGCCTGCAAATTCTTTAGGTGCATGGAACAAATGTTTGGCTGTGGGATGGCTTCAGCAGGTAGTGTCTGTCCCCAGCACGAGAACAGAGCTGTTCTCTACTGTCTTATCCCTTTGAGCTTCAATAGGTATTTCACTAACAATTGATGGAATTTCACTGTGCTTGCCGTGCTGGTGTGGGACAGGGCCTCTGGAACACACCACCCATACCACTACAAATGCTACTGCAGTGCTTAGGGACCAACTTCAAAGGGACTTTCTGGCCTGCTTTAAAATGGTCACTTAATGCACTTTAATACATGGAAAGGGCACAACTGGGCTTCTTATTTTTAATAATAAAAGTATTTCTGTGTGTCGTGTCCAACAACTAAAGCATCCTAAACTGAGTGCAGTGCGAATTTCTGTCTCAAACTTGCCTGTGATCAGTTGAGGAGTCCCTGCACAACTGGAATGGTGCCCGTTGCTGGACCACGTGTATTTCAGTGCTATCCCAGGAGCTGTGCTGGCTGCCAGGTCTCTGCAAAAGACAAGTGAACACTTTGGAGCAGCCTGCAGGGCATTACTTCTGCATTTCACAGGCATTTGAAGTGGAGTTTGTTTTGTTTTGTTGTCATTTCTTTTTTTACTTGGAGTTCTTCGTTATCATTTTAAACTGCAGATAAGATTTTTAAGGCCTTTTGACAACTCTGAAATCCTACTTTTATCAAGCTGCCATAAATTTTTCCTTACAGCTGTGAAATTGTGCTGCATTGCAAAAATCTCTGGAATCAGTGACATTTTCCGATTGCCAGTGTTGAAGATCAGAATGTTTTTTAACTTGACTTCATTTATTTTACAAATAATAAAATCTTGAATGGGGGAGGAGGAGGCCCTTTTTTTTATTAGCTTTTATTTGTACTGTATTCTCAAGAGAATTAGATCTTAATGATTCTTGAGGTGTAAAATATTCTGCTTTCTTAACAGTTCTGCTAACGACAAAACCTTCAATAAAGTTTGGATCATTTCCATTATAACTGAAGTCTGGATTCGTCTTGTTTCACAAAAAGGCAGTGTTTAAGGGGTCATAGAATTGGCATGGAATCATGGAATGGTTTGAGTTGCAGGGGCCTTTAAACCTCATCACATTCCACCCCCTGCCATGGCAGGGACACCACCTACTATCCCAGGTTCCTTTGAATTCTGACCAACCTGGCCTTGGACACTTCCAGGGATGGGGAAATCTCTGGGACATCCATTCCAATGACCTACCACCCCTCACAGAGAATAATTCCTTCCCAATATCCCCTCTAACCCTTGCCCTCTGGCAGTTTAAAGCCACTGCCCCTTGTCCTGGCACTCCAGGTCTCTCTCCATCTTTCCTGCAGCTCCTTCAGGCACTGGAAGGCCACAATGAGGTCATTGAGCCTGGAGATGAGACAGCAATCCCCATCTTCTCAACCTTTCATCCCAGCATCCCTCTGATCCTCCTGGTGCCTGCCCTAGACTCATTCCAGCAGCGCCACATCCTCCCTGTGCTGGGCCCCAGGGCTGGAGGCAGCTCTGCAGGTGGGGTCTCACCTGAGCAGGGCAGGGGGGAAGATCCCCCCCTCCCCTGCTGCCCGTGCCTCGGGGGGTTCCTGGGGCATGTCCAGCTCTCCTCCACCAGCACCTAAAATCCTTCTCTCCTGGGCTGCTCTCCATCTACAAAAACAGTGAGGAAAGATGGGTGAATTCCCTGTGCTCCTACTGGAAGCCAGCCCGGGCTGGCTCCGGTGCCCCACTAGGTGACACTGTCTGTCTGTGGTTTGCTGCTTGACTCAAATGAGCAGTTTCTGCTCTCAGATTGAGGAGCGTGTGGAAGAGGGATTACAACAGGACTGGCAAAAGGAATAAGGACATGCAGGGATTTTTCACTTCAATTTCTGGCTCCAGGTGGCTCTCGAGGGCAGCTGAGGACAACTGAGGGGTTTTTTTTCCCCTTCCTATCAGCCGCTTTTTATTTAAATTGTTGTCCCTTGAGCCTGAGATGGGTTTGGTTGGGAGAGAGTGGGATAAGAGCCAGAAACAATGCAGTGAACATTCTGCAGCAGCACAAGGAAATGCTCATCTGTATGACATGGATATTGGGAAGAAGAAGGGAAAAGCCTGCTGCCTAGTTGGAAGGTGTTAGTTCCACAACCTACTGCTCATTCACCTTTCTTTTAAATAGAGAAGTAAGGCTTGTTTTGTCCAGAGGAAAAACTAAAAAACTTGATGTGCAAACCCAAGCTACCGTCACCTTTCTCTGCTTCTAACAAAATCCATTTAGTATCAGATTTCCTCAAATTGCTAAGCAACCAGAGATATCTCTGACTGGAAATTGTGCTATTTGAAAAGGGAGGGAAGACTATTTGTCGTGGACTTGGATTTATGGAACATGCCAACTGCTTGTTTCTAAGGAAACGCAATTGAATTTTACAGTGTCTTCCCAGTTATGTGATACTGAAGCAATATTGGCTGCACTTACCAGAGACTTTAATCAGAAAATCATTAATTCTAGTTAAATCTTAGGCATTTGTGAGTCTCTGACACACCGGGACCCACACGTGGTCGCTCAAACCATCTGAACATCTTCAAGGAGAAATTAGCGCATGGGGTACTTCTAAATAAAGTCATTGATTAAAAAGAAAAAAAAGGGTGACTAGACCATAAATTACTCTATCCTTGAATCTATTAGTTATCATAGCATTTGAGTGCTTAATGGGCCATTTAATCTATTCTCCACTGGACAGGTGCCAAAAGAGACATTACACTAACGATGTTTGCTGCCCTGTCTTGCTGCCTTGAGGACTTTTACCAGTTAGAAGTCGTCTTTGCTTGAGGAAACCCCGAGGGCCCAGCGGGATTCCTGGGGTGCCCCGTGCAGGGCGAGTCGAACTTTGATGATCCTCGTGTGTCCCCTTCCAACTCAGGATATTCTGTGACCCTGTGGCTCTGTCACTTTTTGGCTCTGTCACTTTTTGGCTCTGTTTTTGACTCTCTTTTCAGTCACTCCAGTTCTGTTCCCTCAGAGGGAGCGCTGAGGCGGCGGCGGGGCCGCGGGCACGCGCTTCTCCCTCACGAGCCCGCGCGCTTCTCCCTCACGAGCCCGCGCGCTTCTCCCTCACGAGCCCGCGCGCTTCTCCCTCACGAGCCCGCGCGCTTCTCCCTCACGAGCCCGGGCGCTTCTCCCTCACGAGCCCGCGCGCGCCGCACGGGCGGGAACGCGGGGGCGCCGCACTGCGCATGCCCCAAACTGACGGGCCACGCGAGGGTCCCGGCGGAACCGCCGCGAGCAACGGCCACAGTGAGGGGCGGGCTGAGGCGTGCCGGTGAGCGTCGGGACCTCGTTTTGGCCTCGTTCGGTGGCTGCGGCGACCGCCAGAAATGCGGCCGCCGGGAGGGGCGGGGCGAAGCGCTAACGGGCGCGGCAGCTCCGCACCGCCTACCGGATGTAGCGGGCGATGCAATAACGGGAGCGGTGATGCAAAAGAGGGGCACGGCCTATTCCAAGCCCGCCCCTTACGGACCGTGGCCGTGCGGTGAGAGGCGCGGCCTCCAGCGGTGCCCGCCCGTGAGGCGGAGACGGGAGGGGCGGGGCGGGGACAGAGATAATGAGGGGCGCGGTCTCTCTAAGTCCCGCCCCCTCGGGCCGTGGCTGTCGCCCGATTCGCTGTCGCCGTGAGGGGCGGGGCGGGGCTGGCGCTCGGCCGCGCCCCCGTGTGTGTGGCGGCCGCCCGAGCGCGGCGGCGGCAGGCGGAAGATGGCGGCGGCCGCGGCGGCGGCGCTGCGGGCCTGGTTCTGGAACGAGCGGTTCTGGCTCCCGCACAACGTGACGTGGGCGGACCTGGCCGGCGAGGCGGGCCCGCCGGGCAGCGGGCTGCAGTACCCGCGGGCCTCTCACGTCCTCTCCGCCTTCCCGCTGGCGCTCGGCATCTTCGCCGTGCGGCTGCTCTTCGAGAGGTGAGCGCGGGGCCGCCCCCGGGGCGGCGGGACCGGGAGGTGCCGGGGTCTGTGAGCACCGGGCTGGGCTGGGGGACGGCCCGGCGGGGACTCCCCCCGCCCTTCGGGGCCTCGCCAGGCCCTTCGTGCGTGGAAAGGGGACATTGTGTAATCCCGGGAATCTGTCGCGACATGAAGAAGCCCGTGGGGCTCCACTGCCCTGGGTCTGGATAACGAGAAGTCCCTCCAGTCCGGCGCTGCTGAGGGAGTGACAAGAAAAATCTCGTCTTTTACATAGGAATTCACTTTTATTCCTGCTCCTGCCCAGGAGAACCTCGCTGGGGTGACGGACCGAGCTGGCGGCTGCTGCTCCGCACTTGGCTTCCGTGTGTGCTTTATTGTACTTTATCTGAGTTCCTGGATGAGGAAATAGGGCTCGTTCACATGGCCCGTTGTATTATTAAATACGTGGTGGCTCTCCCTCGTCTCAGGCACGATGGATGTGAGTGCAGATCGTCATCTGTGCCCATAAACAGGTGTAATACGGGATTCCTCATTTACCTGGGCATCCATAAACATGTGAAGTCAGCCCTGGAGCAGAGGTAGATCTGTGCTGTGGATCTGCCACAGCCACACGCAGTGTGTGGGTGGCAGAGATATTAATTAGTAAAGCGGCTTACTTAGGAAACCCTTAGGTGAAACGGACCAAGACACCCTGTATTGCTGTTCAGGTAGTTCATTAAACATTGATTTAATCTTAAATTTCTGCCTTGAAAGGGCAGAAGTTGGCAAGGTTGGATGGACTTTTGGAGCAACCTGAATTGGTGGAAAGTGTCTCTGCCTCTGGCAGGGGGTGGGACTGGATGAGCTTTAAGGTCCTTTCCAACCCAAATCATTCCATGATTCCATAAGTATTTCTAAGCATGAAAAGGACTGCAGGGGTAAAGTGAGTGGGAATTGAGTTAAGTTTTTTTTCTGTGGGTTTTTTTTAAGAAGTGTGAATTTTCCTGAGCTTTCAGAAATTAAGAAGTGATTGGGACAAAGTAAAAAGATGACAAGTATGGAGGAAAATGAAGCAGGTCAGCAGAGAAGTGAGAAATTTGAGAGGCTCTATTTTCTCCACGCTGTCTTTCTGCCCTGAGGAAAAACAGGCTTCAGAAAACCAGTGCAGAGAACCCAGGAACATTTGTGGCACTGCCAAAATCCCATGTCAGCTTGGTGTGCTGCTGGTCCTGGGCAAACCCTGGTACTTACCAGGACATAAGGGAAGGAGGTTGTGAGACACAATGAGACCCATGAAAAGGATACTGTAGGAAGGTCCCTAGTCCAGCTGTCAGTCTGGGGAAGAGGTGCACAATATTCTCTTTACCTGGAGTTGTTTGGGAAGATGCAGTGTATCCTACTACACCTGATGGCACAGTGCACCAGGCAGAAATTACTTTGTCCTGATAATATCTCCCTGGTTTATGAAATTTCTTTTTTGGTGTTAATTTTGGGTGGAGTCAAATGACAACTCCTCGGCCTGCAGAGCAAACCTCAGAGGCTGAGGTCTGGTTCTTAAGGGGGGTTGTTCCTGACCTCAGCTGTGTCTTGGTGGCGTCCCAAAGTGAAAGGAGATTGTGACAGCATATCTCAGGCAGTTTCTAGTGTGTTTATTTTAAAAGTACATATCTTTGAATAAACTCCTTTCTGTTTCCTCCAGCCACTTTGAACATGTCATAAAAGTTCAACTTTGTCTCAATAAACTCCTGTGGTGCATTTACCCCAATTCAGGCTTTGATTGTGTCAAATGTCTTTCTTGACACACATTTCACAGTTGGACTTGGTGACTCAGAATGTGAATTACAGATTCATGCAGCTCTTTTGGTTGAGCTGCTGCTTTTCTCTCTCCCTTTTGTAGCTCCTCGGTGTGAAGAAATGCTTTGTGCTACAGCACTTGTAACACTGACACATTTTTGTTAGTTAGAATTCCCCTAAAAACTACCTTTTACATCACAACACTGACGAAATAATCATTAGTTTATGACTGCAGGGGTGAGGCAGGACTCGCAAAGGAAGGTAAAGATAGTGGGAGAGTGAGGATTTTTGTCCAGTCAGCAAAAATAAATACTTTTGCCCATAAATTTGGGGTTATATTTTTTATCCTTGATTATCTCTTCCAATATTTCTCCTTGCACATCTTGTCCCACTGCAGGCACAAAAAAAAGATCTCAGATATCTGCATAAACCTGGATATGATGTGTTTCTAGCTGCACTGGAGTGCTCTTTGGAACCAGATTTGGGTGTTTCTGGACACATCTGAGGAAGGATCTGCAGCTTGTGCTTCAGCTGGGGAGGGGGAGAAAAAGGTGATAGGAGGTGGTTAAATCCTAACACAGTGAAATTGGGAGATGATGGAAATACAAACTCAAAGAGTGCACATTCAATAAATCTCACTTTGGAGATTGTTCTTCCTTTAAGAGCTGTAGTGGGGAGTCACCAGCCAAACTGGAACGTTCATAAAGAAAGATTCTGCCTTTTTGTGAATCACAATATGCCTGAGAACTATTTGTTACAACATAAGAGTCTGTGGAGTTGAAAAATGGTGTTGGTTTTGAAATCAGTGTGTGTTAACATGTAGTGTTGAAGAGGTGGCCAGGTAGCTCAGGTGTGAGCTGATCCCTGTTGATAAAGATTTAATAGAAGTGTTCATGTGATGAGGCTTTCTTGCTGGAAGGTGTGGCAATAAGTTGACCTTGGGTATAGTTTGTTGCCGTTGAGATTTCTATAAAATCATAAAATCATTTAGATTAAAAGGGACCTTTCAAGGTCACCTCATGCAATCCTCTCCTCAAAGCAAGGCCAGTGTTCAGGCACCCATGATCTTCTGCTGTTCAGTTTGATATCCTCCAGAGTGGAACTTCTACTGTCCCAGCAGTACTTTTTCCTATTTTGGGGGTTGTGCAGAACTTTGTCACTATGGGATTCAGTGCAAAACACATCTGGAAAACTGCTCTGGGACCAAAAATTTCAAGTGCCACAGCAGTTTGGAGCATGAGTTTACCTTGCTGAGTTTACCTAAGTAACAGGTCAGCTTGGGATTTTCCTGGCTGAGCACGGGATTGACCACTCACTTCATATTCCACCTGCAAGTTCACATGTAAACTTCTGTGCTGCATTTGTGGTATGTCCTGTAGGAAAGCAGAGTATAAACACATTGAATACTTTTTATTTTTTACATTTTTGTGGGGGTCTTGCCAAATGTTTCATAACATCAGGACACGATTTCTGGCTGGTGGTCTGGATTATGGCGGAAGCCGTGAGCCTTTGGAGCCAAGCTCAAAGGAAATCACTCCTTCCTTTTTTATTTTTTAATTTATTTTTTTTAAAGCTGTGGGTGTTGAAATGTAGTTTAGCATGCCCAGAGACAGCAGCAAAGCTGGGAAGGGTCTGGAGCACAAGGAGAGCTGAGGGAGCTGTTAAAGGAGCTCAGCCTGGAGAAAAGGAGGCTCAGGTGGGACCTTCTACCTCTCCACAACTTCCTGACAGAATAAAGGTCATCAGGAAGAAATTCTCCATGGAAAGGGTGGTCAGGCAGGTTTGGAGTCCCCATCCTGGAGGTGTCCAGGGAGGTCTGGATGTGGCACTCGGTGCTCTGTGCTGGGGACCAGGTGGGGATCAGGCACAGCTTGGACTGGATGGTCTGGAGGGATTTTCCAGCCTTGAGGATCCTGGGCAGAGACACAGGAAGAACTGGGGCAGACAGGGAAGCCTGGGCCTGCAGAGTCTATCATTTATTTAGTGTTTTCTGAGAGCTGGGTGTTCCTTTGGGACCAGTCACAAGCTGATCTGTAATGCCTCAAGGGAAAACCCCACAGCCTGGGACTGTTCTTAAACACATCCACAGATATTTGTTCCTGAAGCACTGAGTATTCCTGAGAATAATTACTGTTGGAGTACTTAGAACTGTGATTCTCCTGAAGTTTAATCTTTCCTTTTAAACACAAGGAGAAATTGTAACAATTGTGGTTGGAAAAAGCAGCATTTTCTGCTTGGTGGCAGTGGGAGGCTCCTAAATATGTGTAATTTCAGTTTAGCTCTCTCTGAAACAATCCCTGTGAAAGCAAAATGGTTTTAATGGTATAAATGTTGTGTCCTTTTCAAAATCAGTTTGAGAAACAGGTTCTTCCTCAAAATAATTGATTAAAAATACTAAATATTGCTCATTTAATCCCCCCTTTTCTCCACCAACAGGAGAGGAATAATTCACATGTCAGGTAATGCAGACATTTCCCTTGGAATATTCCCTGAGTCCATTCTGACTCAAACGTGCAGCAAAACCTGGTAATTTGGAACACGTTTATATTCGTTTCAGTTGCAAATCCAGGCTTGTTTCCAGAGTTTGTGCTATAAAATCCAGGAAGAGTTAAATCAGTTTGGAATACACGTGGGATGGATGAGATCCCAAGATCAGGGATCTTTCAGACCGGAGGCTTGCATCTTCCTCTCTGTCCTGAAGGAAACAAGCCACTTTATTTTTCCCAAAGACAAAAAAATAAGAAAGAAAAAAATTACTTTTGGGAGTTGTGTCACTTGAACTTCCCTTTTTTTTGAGCTATGTGGCACCAATGCCTATTTTGGAAACAAGATACTTCATTTTAGGGCTTCATCTCCAGCATTTCTGTTCACAGCAGACTGCTATCAGTCTATTGTTTTATTACTGAGGAATGAGAATCCCCCTGGGGAGCACATTCAGATCCTTACAAGCCAAGGGCATTAAGATTTAATTTTTCATTCTGGTGTGCACAGTATGTGCTATCTGCAGTTACCATATGGACCAATAAAAGAAATCTCTTCACCTGGGAAGCGTTGGAATGGAGATTTCAAAAGCTTTTTCATCAGGTTTTGCAGTTGGTGACGAATCCAGGTCCTTGTGATTCAGGCAGGGGAGGGAAATATAAAAATCTTGTTTTAATCCTGTTCTTTCTGGGGAATTCTTGCAGGTTTATTGCCAAGCCATGTGCCATAAACCTTGGCATTCAGGACAGTGGACCTCACAGAGCCCAGCCCAATGCAATTTTAGAGAAAGTGTTTACATCCATCACTAAGGTGAGTCATGCTTCAAATTCCTCCTCCCTTGCAAAGGGAATGGAGGCCTGGAAGTGTCGCAGGGGGTGCTTTTTGCTTCCACTTTTCTGGACTGAGATGCACAATTCACACTCTGCATCCACAAGTGGGCTTGTTCTGGTTTAACTTTGCCACTGGCACGTCTTTCTGGTAGCAAAATAAATTCCCTGTATGGCTGAGCTGTGGTTTTGTGCACAGAAGAATCTTTGGAATACAAATGTTCCCCTGATAGGCAGGCCTGAGCTGCTTCCTTTAGCTCCCTGCCTTTGGTTTAAATTGTACAGTGGGGATTCTTGGTTTAACAAGAGGTTTCCCAGCATCTTCCACTTTTATTGGGAAAGTGTTCCTCTTTTTCTTGAGCTCAGTTCCTTTTCTGGTTTTAATGGTTTTATTGTGAATGTCGTCCTCTCATTTTTGCTTTTGCTGTGAACCTGGACAGCAGCTGTCAGTGGAAGTGGATTATTCAGAGAGGTGTTCAGTCAGTGAAGGATGTCCTGATGAAGGGCAGGACGTTTAATGGTGGCAGGAAGTGTTTCTTTGGGTTGTTTCCTTCTTTCTCTTAAACTCACAGGCCTACACCACTTCAGAATTACAGGATTCCACTGTATTTTATCCAATATTGAATAGATTTTCATTAAAGATAATGAGTAAGAAGGTTTTCTGTTGAGATTTGGTGATGCTGAACCTCGTCTACAGGAGCAGATAAAGGGAAATTCTATAAAAACCTCAAAAAACTTGCCTTGTGGGAACATTAAAGTTTTGAGTTATTTGGAATGATGTGTGAACTGAAAAATCCCCAGAACCTGATGCCCTTTGTTGGGAGAACTTCAATGCAGGGAATGTCCTTGAAATAAGGTTTAGAAAACCCGGGAGGTCACAGACTGTGCAGAATTTGTCTGGTTTGTGAAACCTTTAACTGTCCCAGTGTGCTGTGGCTGTTGTTGGATTTGGAGAGTCAGGCTGGGGGCGGCCCTGGTGCAGGGGAAGGATTTCACTGCTGCTCTGAGCTGGGAGATCTGAATTCCCCTTGGAGGCAGGTGCTTTCCCAGTGCCACAACCATTAAATCCCAGGAAGGTGCTGAGGGGTGTGGTGTGGTGGAGTGACAGGACAGTCATGGTCTCAGTGCTGAAAATCAAATTAATCTGATTTTGATTTTCAGCAGGGCAGACTGATGATTTTGTATTAAATCAGAATTCTGCATAGCTTTTGTGGTTTGTATGGAAATCAAATAGTAAAATGTGTTTATCATCTTTCAGTGGTAGAGCTCCCTGGCAGAGCTGGTCTGAATTATCTCACTCCTGGGCCATTGTAGAGGGAGTTACCAGGTTTGGTTCACTTTGATAAATCCATTTGTGTTCATTCAGACACAGCAGAGTTCCCAGGTGGAAAACAGGGATATATTATATCTGTATTTGTCATGGAAGTATTTCAGCCTTCAAATATATTTTCATTTATACACTTTGATAACGGAAGTAACACAATTTCTACAGTGCCCTTATGGAATATACAAATATCTACTGTGTTAAACCAGCTCTTTAAAGTTTCTCTGTCCTTGCTGTAACAAACCTTAAACATCTTTAGCTTTGCTCCTCCTGAGTTCTGGGCTGTTTGAATTGATGTGCAGCTTTAACAGGTAGGACAGGACACTTTAACAGCTCCTCCCCCCAAATTAACAGACAGAACAGTCACATTCTTTGTCTTAATGTGCTGTCAACTGATGAAATAGGTGAGGAAACGCTCAACAAAAGCCATTCTGAGTAATTAAATAATTAGTGGCTTATGAAGGTTAAACCAAGTGACCATTTGTGTTCTCGCTTCCAGACTCAGTGGTCCCTTCCTGGTGTGTTTTTTGTTATCTGTGCATTATTTCTGTCATAATGCAGGATTGAAAGTACCTTGAGTAGTGGGAGAAATGACATTTGTTTCATTTTCCTTCAGTCTCCAGATGGAAAAAGGTTAGAAGGCTTGTCCAAGCAGCTGGACTGGGACGTCCGAAAGATCCAGCGCTGGTTTCGGCATCGGAGGAACCAGGACAAACCCACCACCCTCACTAAATTTTGTGAGAGCATGTATGTTTGTGCAGAGGGGCTTCATCTCCGAGCTCTAGCTGTGTTCTCCTCTAGCTGGGCCTGGGGGCAGCTGCTCTGCCAGCCCAGGGCCAAAATTCCTGTACGAGCAAACGAGGGCAGTTAAAGGAGGTTTTAAAATTCTGAAATATTTTGTGGGCATGCCTGAGAGACCAGAACGGGGTACAGGAGTCAGTGCTGAGCACCTTTACACACTGGGCTGGGTCCTTCATGGCACTTGAGAGTGTGTCTGTCCCTGTCTGTGTGTCCATGTCTGTGTGTCCATGTCTGTGTGTTCATATCTGTGTGTCCGTGTCCATGTCTGTGTGTCCGTGTCCATGTCTGTGTGTCTGTCTGTGTATCCATGTGTCCATGTCTGTGTGTCCATATGTCCATGTGTCTGTGTGTCCGTGCACGTGTCCATATGTCCATATGTCCGTGTGTCCATGTGTCCATGTCTGTGTGTCCATATGTCCATGTGTCCGTGTGTCCATGTCTGTGTGTCCATATGTCCATATGTCCGTGTGTCCATGCACACGCCCACGCCGGGTGTAAATCCCCCGGACGCTCCTGCACGGCCGTGTTCCCATTCCCGCAGCAATGACCTCCTGCCTTTCCCGGTTACCGACACTCCTTGGCTTCCTTTCCTTCTCTCCTCAGTCCTGTCTCTGCTCCCGTTCCCCCCAGCTCCTGCAGTTTTCTCTGTAGTGCAGTAGAACCTCAGTATTTTTTCCTGACTTGTTTCTCCTCTGCTGCTTTCTTTCCTTTCCAGTAACTTTCAATTCTTCCCCCAGTTTGGTTTTGTCTGCCTAAGGCTACAAGGTAAGAGGGAAAAATGAGGATACCTCTGGGTGACAACAACTTTGCTTGTTGTTATCTTATTGTCTCTTAAAGCATATGAATGATGCATGTTCACCCTGAATTTCAAACTTGGCTGTTGATGCAAACTCATGTTTGGTGGGAAAACTCTTCAATAGGTTTATGTTACCTGAAATGTTTAAAAATCAAAGTGGGTGAAGGCTTTTCAGGTGTCAGATTTGGGGGTTTTCCTAATTATTTTAATTGTTTTTACAAATGCTAACCAGAAGCTGATTCTGTGTCCTGAGTTTATTTTTTGTTTCTTTTTCCAGGTGGAGGTTTACATTTTATTTAAGTATATTTTTTTATGGAATCAGGTTTCTCTGGACGGTGAGTTGCTCTGTCACCCACGTTGTTTTTCTGTGTGGTTGCAGTTGAATGATCCTTGATTTGGGATCCTGGGGGTGCTCTTAAAGATTTTCTTTACACTATAGGGAAGTTTCTGTACAGATCTGTCATTTTGGAAATAATAGAAAATTATTTGAGGTGTTCCCCAGAATGTTGGAGAAAACAAGGTGGGTTTTGGGTTTCTTTTGCTATGGAGAGCTGCTCCTTTTTTTCTCCTCTCCCTCTTGAAGGGATACAAGTTCATCTCCTTGGCTCTTTATTATTATTAGAGCTATATAATTATTCTAGAAATTTCCATTGGAGCAGAACTCACATTGACAGCACAAGTTAGACTTTAAATCACTGGTGTTTTTTACAGTAAATGTAGTTTGAATGGCAGAATGAAGGTGAAATTTCAGTGAAGCAGTGCTATAGTGTCAGGTGACTTTAGGTGCTGGGGAGGAAAACACCCAGTACAGACTGGGGTTTTATATAACTTCTTATTTATATATTTATATATAATATAAACCTGCCTGTTCCCTTTAGGCACCCTGGTTTTGGGACACACGACAGTGCTGGTACAACTACCCTTTCCAGGTATGAGAGAAACACCTAAATTCCAACTCTTTGGACATTTTCAGCTTTTATTTTTGTTATTGATAAAGGCACATGTGCATTTACATCCTGATTAGATTTGGCAACAGCAGGGTTTCCTCAGATACCTCTGACTCAGTCACTTTATATTTACTTGCTGCTGAGATTATTAAAAGTGGGAGAAAAAGGCATAAAATCATAGTGGTAATTTATTTATTTACTGTATAGAGGCCAACAGTCTATTCCAGACTTTCCTACTCCAAGAGGCTTCAGCAGGAGTTGTAAATATTGACAAGGGAATTTATTCCTTTGGAAGAAAGCTCAAACACACAATTATATTTGTGTGAGTAAGCCTGGAGTAAGGTGCCTGTTGCTTAAGCTTGTTTTTATTAAACCTGAATGATTTAACTTATGCCTCAGCAGTTCTGGAGGAACAAAGTGGGATGGGAAAGGAGGAAGGAAAAAAGTGATTTCAGTGTAAATTTTGAATTATTTTGTCTTGTAACTGTGCTATCTCTTGTCTTCCAGCCTCTAACATCCAGGCTTTATTATTACTATATCTTGGAGCTGGCCTTCTACTGGTCCCTCATGTTTTCTCAGTTTACAGACATTAAACGGAAGGTGAGATGAACCAGAATTGCATTAACCACTCAACAGCTGTAATAAAAATAATACTAAATAGGTAGGATTAACAAAAAATGGGAGTGTGCCTAGCCAGGAAAGCCAAAATGTGGTGAGAATTAATGTTTTCTTCCTCATTTACACCTTTGTGAGCCTCCCTTCTCCTGTAAGCACTGAGAAAAAAGGAGGAGCGAGGCCTGGTGTATCCTTGAGTTCCTTTCACCTTCCAGGGGACAGAACAGCATCACTCAATACCTCCCAATCAAGAGTTAACAAATCATTGCCTAGTTAAAAATAGATTTAACTGGAAGGCTTGCAGGAAAATGAGCTGCTCAAAGCAGTACCTTGCTGAAGCTGCTGAGGAAATAGCAAATGCTGAGGCAATAATAAATGGGGTTTTGAAAGGAATTTCTCATCTGTGTGAGGAGCAGATGATGAGTGGTTGCAGTTGCTCAAATCTAATTCTGTCATGCTGTGTTCCAGGATTTGGTTATTGTTGCTGTTGGAGAACAGTCCCCAGTAAATCCTGGCTTATTGCTTCCTTTGCATGAGCTGCAAAGCAGAAAATTATCCCAATTTTTGCATTGGCTGTTAAAAATACAAGTTTACCGAGGCTTTTTTTTCTGTGCTGAAATATTAGCAGGTGGGGCACCGTGGAACACAGTGGAGCTGCAGACAGGAAGTGATGGACAACCTCTGGGACTCTGTTATGGTTAATTTTGACTTTAATGAGTGGTTGACATTCCCCACTGCAGCAGGGTGAGGTGCAGGAAGCCTAAAGTGCAAACCAGCCCTGAATATTGTGCATTGTAAACATTTTTTGTTCTTCCTGCTGAGTTCCCTGGTGTTCTGTGCCTGCTCTGCCCTGGCAGGGTTTGGGCACTGACAGCAGGAACAGCACTTAAATAAATGTGTGCCAGGAGCCAAGGGGACGAGCAGTGTGTCTGAAAAACCAGAAGGAGCCAAAAATAAGGGTCATCTTGTCCTCTGAGTCATATCTGTGGGGTCTGCAGGTACAGCTGTGTGTGTGCCAGAGATTGTGCTGATCCCTGAGCAGGCAGAGCTCTGACTTCAGCAGCACCAAAGCTGAGAGACCTTTCTGGAAGCTTCTGTGGAGATGGTGGGAGTGTGATGAGCTGCAATTGGTGTGGAGTCAGAAGGAACCGAAGGAATCCTGTCACCTCAGTGATTCAGTTGCGTGGCTCTGTTCCAAACGTTTGCATTTCTGTGACAGCCAAAGAGTTTTCATTTCTGGTTTTCCTGTTTGCAGGACTTCCTGATCATGTTCGTCCATCACTTGGCCACGATCGGACTCATCACGTTCTCGTACATGAATAACATGGTGCGGGTTGGAACTCTGGTGCTGTGCCTCCACGATGCTTCAGATTTCCTCTTGGAGGTGAATTTCCTTTCAAATCTTCACATCCTTAATGCTGGTGTGATCTCAGGGGAACAAGCTGACATTCTCGTTCTTGGAAAAGTGCTTTAAATATGAAATTCGTGCTGCTGATCCTGCCCTGTCAGCTTTTTCTCCAAACTGCTTGAGTGCTGAAAGGCACAAAACTATGGAATGGTTTGGGTTGGAAGGAACCTTAAAGATCATCCAGCTCCACTATTCCAGGTCGCTCCAAGTCCCATCCAGCTTGGCCTTGGACACTTGCAGGGATGTGGGAGCCACAGCTTCTCTGGGTAACCTGTGCCAGGGCCTCATCACCCTCTCAGAGAGGGTGATTGTATCCTCTGGCAGTTTGAAGCCATTCCCCTTGTCCTGTCACTCCCAGCCCTTGGAGTCTCTCCCATTGTTCTTGTGGGACCATATAAATAACACTATAAAAATAGTAATACAGTATAATAATCCCTCTTTGTTCCAAACTGTACAAATGAGACTGAGAGTTTTGTGCAGCTCTCCAGCCGGGTAATTACAGGAGTGCACAAAGGGAATAATTATTTGCATGTTAATTGTCTCTTGTAGGCTGCAAAACTGGCCAATTATGCCAAGTACCAACGTCTGTGTGACGCTTTCTTCATGCTCTTTGGGGTTGTGTTCATCGTGACCCGGCTGGGCATTTACCCTTTCTGGTAAGCACCTGGAGCTGGGAGGTCTTGGTTGTTCTCCCAATCCTTTCAGCAGAGCCTTTGTTTTAGACTTTTCCCAAGCATTCCAGCTGTCCCTCGAGGCAGCCTGAAGTGGCACACGGCCCAAGTGCTGTTTGGGGCAGGAGGTTTGAGTAGGCACATGAAGAAATCTCTCCCCAGTCAGCTGAGGGACTGGGAGAAGAGTCCAGAATCCCATTCACAGCTGCCCCTCCCCTGCTGCAGTGATGACAGAGTCAGCCAGAATCTGCTCTGAGAGGCTTGAAGGATTCTCTGCTTCTCTGAAGAAGTTCTAGAAATAATTACAAGTGAGGCTCAGTCTCTTGAGGTAATTTTTGTTTGTATCTGGCTTAGTCATCACTGCAGTTTTTGATTCTTATGACACTTCTGCCCTGTCCTTGTGTCATGACTATTCAGAGCCTGAAATAGGTCTGAGGTTTCTTGGGAGGTAAAACCTTGGCTAAATGGCTTAGAGAGAATCATCCCATAATGAGATTCCCTCTCACCTCAGTAGGTCAGACCTGGAGCAGTGCTTTGGTTAATGAGCTGTTGCCTGTTTATTGTGTGTGGTGACAATTTGGTTACACCATTTTACTGCATGCATTTATTTCCTAGGCCATGGACACCTGGCATTCTTTTGGGTGCCTGGCAGGCAGCAACAATCCTTTCACTTTAATATTGGGATTGCAGTTAAAGCTCTTGCTTATTTTCCAGTAAATGCACCAAAGGACTCTGGATGAAGAAGAGCTTTAATTCCTATTTCTTGGTGGGTTCCTTCCAGGGACAGACAAGAATTGTTTTTGCAGCTGCTGTCTGTCACGGGGGGATGCTCTTACCTCACACCAGTGCTCAGCATCCTGTAAATCTTTAATGTGTTTTCCACTGGCTGTAATGTCACTCCTCAGCTTTGCAGAGGAATCTGGCGAGCTGCAGCAGCACTGCAGACCCTGTGCTGTTTCACTGCACGTGTATTCCCTTCCCTAATTAGTAATGTAAAACCTCAGCAGATCTCTGGAATTGCATTTAATTCTTTCATAAACCTGCTATGAGTTAAATGCTTCTGGGGCTGCCTTTTGGGGGACTTTGGTTCTTGTTTGAAAGGCTTGTTTTGCTTTTCTTGTGAAATGTTAAAAGCTGGGTGAAATTAATGTGGTCGTTAAAGGTCTTTCCATACCTCTCTGCATCATAAAATCTAAAGTGTTTATTAAATTGCTGAAGGACTGGCAATAACTCCCAGCAACAAGAACAGCAAAACAGTAATGAAAGAAACACAAAGCTTGGGCCATAAAGCAGTTTTGAGTCTTCCAGCCAGGCTGGAAGGAATCTGTAAAACTCTGAGGGGAAGAGAAGAGCACCCAGGGAGGGAGGGAGGCCTTCTGGGGACAGAATTCCTTCCTGATCCCTGAATCCTTGAGATTGGAAAAGGCCTCCAAGACCACCGAGTCCAGCCTGTGACAGATCCCCACCAGAGCAGCGAGAGCCATGTCCAGTTGTTCCTTGGGCACCTCCAGAGATGGGGACTCCAAACCTCCCTGGGCAGCACCTTCCAATGCCTGACAACCCTTTCCATAAAAAAATTCCTCCTGGTGTCCAACCTGAACCTTTCCTGCCACATTCCCTCTTGTCCTGTTGTTGCCTGACACCCCCTCAGCTGCCTCCTCCTGTCAAGGAGTTGTGCAGAGCCAGAAAATTCCCCCTGAGCCTCTTTTCCTCCAGCTGTTCCCAGCTCTGGACACACTCCAGCCCCTCAATATCTCCCTGGCAGTGAGGGTGCAGAGCTGCACACAACCTCACAGTGCCCAGCACAGGGGGACAATCCCTGCCCTGCTCCCGTGCCCACACTATTTTTGATAGGATTTTTGATCTTTAAATCTGGGTAGAAGCTGCCCAAGCAGGAAGGTGTTAATGGTTGTTTTGGTGACCAGAGCAGCCTGACATCACTTCCTGTGAAGTTGTTATAAATAAATGCTTGTGCTTTGGAGAAGAAAATTGGCAGCAGATCCCTGTGTGTAACCAAATTGCAGCATATTCACATGTTGTGTTTTGTTGCTCAGTTCAAATGCTCCTAATGAGCTTTACTCAGTCTCCTGACTCTGGCAGGAGCAGAGCAGCAGATGCTCAGTGAGACACAAACTGTTGTGCATCTGGCCTGGCACCTCCAGTCAGAGCTGGGCACAGCTGATCTGAAATGCGTTTCTGCATCTCTTGAAGGATTTTGAACACAACCCTGTTTGAAAGCTGGGAGTTGATCGGTCCCTACCCTTCCTGGTGGCTGTTCAACGGGCTCCTGGTGACCTTGCAGGTCTTGCACGTCATCTGGTCTTACCTCATCATCCGCACGGCCTCCAAGGCCCTGGTGCGGGGCAAGGTAAGGCTGAGGGAGGCTTCTGGGTCCTCTTTCCTACAAGCCCCATTAAGGAGTCGTGAGAAATTGGGCTTTTCAGTGAGGGCTGGTGATGGTTCTTAAGGGACTTGTGTCAGGAGTTCACAAAAATGGCATTTTTTTTACCTTGGTTGCTCAGCACTTGTGAGTTCCTGGGTGTGTTCAAAGGCAGGGAGTCTCTCCTGGGTATGCAGGGAAATAACTCCATTTCCAGTACATTCAAATATCCTAAAATGGCGATTGTGACACTCTTGTTGTGCACTCTGGAGTTTAAGGTGGTAGCAGGCTCTCTTTTGGACAACAGGATGAACAGAAATTGGACATTTCCCAACAGGATGTTTCCCAACTTGAGCTGCTCCTTGGGAATTGTGCATCTTCACTGGCTTCTGTCTGCCAGTGCAGGCACTGAGCTCCAGCACTCAGGGAAAGGGATGCAGAGGGGTTTGTTTGCTGTCAAAAATCACAGAATGGCCTGGGTTGGAAGGGACCTTAAAGATCATCCAGTTCAAGGACAGGGCTTGGAGCAACCTGGGATAGTGGAAGGTGTCCCTGCCCATGGCAGGGGGTGGAGATTTAAGGTCCTTCCAACCCAAACCCTTCCATGATTCTATGAAACCAGCAAAAGAGCTGATTTAGTAGCAAAAATGCTTTTTCCTATTACATATTGATGTTCTGATCTGAGTTTCTCTGATGGCTCTGCATTATTTTGTGTTTGACTTTAGCTGCCCCTACACATGAAACATGAAAATGATAAATATTCTGGTTGACTCTGGGGGCAAGCAGGATTCAGGGTACGAGCTCTTCATCTGTTCCCCACAGCTGCTACTACAAATGCCTGATTTTCATTCTCTGCAGCTGTTTCTGTATCCTGAGTTCTACACCTTTTCCCTTTCCTTGGTTCTCTCCTGTCCAGGTGACCTAGCCAGAGAAAGGACTCTAAGCTCTGTCTTCTTCATTCTTTTCTCCTTTTCTCTGTGCCAGATTGGAGCTGGACAGTTTCACCCTGTGCATGTAAGTGTGACCTGTGGTTCTGTTTGTTCACTGAAACACGTCTGTGTCAAGGCCAAGACAAGCAGAGCCCTGGTCTTGGGGCTTTGGTGCCTTCTCCTTCTCTCCCTGGTCCTGACAGGTGCTAAAATACTGTTTTTTCCAAAGGTCAGAGCAGTGTCCTGGGGTCTGTTCTTATCTGCTGTCACCTGCCTGCACATCCTTCACTTTCTGCTTTTACACACCCACACACTCCAATTTCTGTCTTTGCTCCTCATCAGCTTTGCACAGAGGGGGAGAGAGGGCAGGAGGAATTTACTCCTTTTTGTGAAAAGGGGTGAAACAGTCACTTCTCCCCCAAGCATGGAAAAAAATGTCAAGGGATTTCTGCTTCCTTCCAGTGACCCTTTGAACTTCCAGTACAGCAGGAGATTGGGGAAAGATAGCAGAAGTTCTGGCAACAGGCAGAAGCCAGGACATCCAAAAAGTTCCTGGAGATCATTAACTTCACCTGGCGTCCAGCCAGATCTTCCCTGGAGTTCAACCACTTCCTGCTGCTGGGGAGCCCTAACCCTGCCTCCAGGAGAGCAGAGTAGAATGAAATCCTGGAATCCTTGGAAAGCTGCAAGGCAGAGCTCTGGCACATGGAGTTACTGAGGGCTGTTGGCTGCAGAGGGAGGGGAGTGAGGACAGTGAGAGCTGGGCAGAGCAGGGGCCGCTCTCCAGGCCCAGCTCACGCTGGGGAGGTTTGGCTCTGGCACCTGCCACCACCCAAGGTGTGTGTTTGCAGTTGGGGCTGGGTTTATGGGCTCTTCCCTTCCCCTTCTGGCTCTGCAGGGCTGCCCTGGGAGCAGCTGGCTCCTCCTGGGAAGGTTCAAAATCCCACATGCAAGTCAAATGGAGCTGGATTTGCAGCCAGTCTCTGAACTCTGATCTGCAAGAGCAGATCTGGATCCCTGGGCTGAGGCTCCTCCTGTTCTGAACGGGTGTTTGCTGGATCACACACTGCCTTTGTTCTCCATCCCCTGCCCATGTCCTGCTCCTAAATGGGACCTCCCAGATGAAGCACAGGCTGTGGAAATGGAGGTGCTTTGTTAGAGCAGTGATATGATAAATAAAGCTGGTTAATTTTTAAAACAGCAGAGCTGCTCCCTGTAGGACAAAATGTTCTCTCTCAAACTGACACACACTCCTGGTTTTTGGTTGTCAAACCCACTTGTGATGGTGGCATGAGAAATTTTTGATTCAAAACAAATTGTTTAGAAAAATGGCCTTCCAACTGATCTAGAGAGGAGCTCTTGAATGATGAGAACAATGCCAGATCTGTAATATCATCTGATCTGATGAGAACAAGAGTGAAGCGCTTTCACAGATACACAGAATATTTGCAAAATGGAGCTCACCTTTCCAAACTGTCTTTTTCAGTGTCTGTGTCTTGTTCCCAGTGTGATGACAGGCTCCTTCTTGGGAGCTTGAACTGAGCCAGGCTCAAATGTAGGAGGCAGATGTGAGTGCAGGTGATTCATCACATGGACACAACCTTCTAACTGCTGCTTTCTTCAATTTTTCAACTCCCCTTTCTCCTCTCCCACTGCCCAATTCCACTGGTGATGTTTAGGTATCCAAGGATGACCGCAGTGACGTGGAGAGCAGCTCTGAGGAGGAGGATGTGACTTCCAACAGCACAAAAGGAATTTTCAGCACTTCCAGTAACGGTTCCAACCGCCTGAACGGCCACGTGGCCGGCGGCCAGTGGACAGGAGAGGAGTAAGGCCCTGGGCTGGCCTTGAGCAAACACGAACTTCTCTTTCAATATCTAGTTGTGTTGAGTTCCACATTCCCAAGTGATCTTTAATCAAAAACCCTTCCCCAGAAACCTCCAGCAGACCCGAAACGGGCACAACCCTGACCATGACCAGTCAGAGGCTTTGCACGGCACAAGGGATGAAGCCAACGACCGGGGCAAAAAAAAAAAGCTGCAGATTTCACTTCAAGCCATTTTGTACTTCAGAAGTACAAGAGAACGCCCCTGAGTCCTGTTGATATTTGCAGAGGTGTCTTTCTTTGTGACAAACTGGCTTTTACTGGGATCAACTCGAGGCAGAGCAGGTTTGGACCGCGGGGTTCGGTGCCACTCGGTGACGGTTCGCTCCCGGCAGGTGCAGCAGCTCTTGATGCACTCCAGAAGCCACTTCAGAGCACAGAGAACGCAGGTTCCGTGTCCCAGCTGCCCTGGGTGAGGCAGGGACTCTGCTCCCAGCCGAGCTTTGAACTGTGCTAACCCAGAACCACTGCTCTGCCTCACCCCAGGATGCTGGGGATGTCCAGCAGCTCATCTCTGCTGTCACCAGGGACCAGGCCAGCGTCTGCTGCCTCTTTTGGTGCTGCAAACCCCTCTGAAGTCTTGACCAAAGCCTTCTGCAAGGGGGTTGGGGGAGTGGTTTATTGCCCCTGAGACAACCAGCATAATCCAGGCCTTTTAAATTGTTTTCTTCCTGTTGCAAATTGTGGTTTTGAAGACTTCTCTAGACCTACTGGATTCAGTTGGCTAAGCTGGGATCAGAGGGAGGATCAGAACTGGTGGGCTGGGTTTAACTCTCCAGAAAATGAGATGTTTTGGTCCTGTACTCTGAGACAAGTGATTGTTGCTGCTCTGATGTTAGAGCTGTGGAGGAACCCAGGGCTGGAAGAGCAGCCACACTGTGGGCTTTGCTTCTCTTTTTTTACTCAATGGTACTTGGGGGCAATGGAACGGTCAATCAGGAGCAGAATTTTGGAAACTTCTCGAGTTGTTACCATTTTATACTGTTGTTTACTCTTATCTCCAATTAAAAGTTGCTTCAAAAACTCAGGGTGCTGTGTTTCATCTTGAGGAAATAGAACAGAGGACAGTGTGTGTCCCTGGGCTGCTGCCAGGAGCACAGAAAAAACAGCTTTTTGGAAGAACACCATAAAAGTGATGGACTTGTGGAAAGCAGCCCTGCCCATGGGGGTGGAACCAGGTGACCTTTAAGGTCCCTCCCAGCCCAGTCTGTGATTTGGGGAACACCACGCACCACCACACAGATCACTTTCACACGGGCTTTATTGCACTCCATCTGCCTCCCCCAGCCCAGGGGGGACCGGGAAGGTGGGGCTGGTCCAGCGTGAGCTCGGTCCCAGCTCCTGGGGCCAGTCCCAGCTCCCGGGGTCCCTCCCAGCTCCTGGGAGCAGTCCCAGCTCCTGGGGCCGGTCCCAGCTCCTGGGGTCCCATCCCAGCTCCTGGGGCCAGTCCCAGCTCCTGGGGCCAGTCCCAGTTCCTGGGGCCGGTCCCAGCTCCTGGGGTCCCATCCCAGCTCCCAGTGCAGGTCCCAGCTCCCGGGGCCGGTCCCAGCTCCCAGTGCAGGCTCAGCTCTCGGGGCCAGGCGCGTTCTCCCGCTCACGGCGGTGCTGGAGCATCCTCTGGACGCGGACACTGCACAGGTACCCGGCGTACACCGTCAGCAGCATCATGGAGCCCGAGAACGCCTTGTAGCCAAAGTCTGCCAGCTGCTTTTTGGACACCATGGCTGCACCTGTGAGAGAGACACAGAATCCCAGGATAGTCAGGGTTGGAAGGAACCTCTGGAGATCATCCAGTCCAATCCCCTGTGTCCAGGAAGGGTCACCCAGAGCAGGTGACGCTGGAACATGTCCAGGTGGGCTTAGGGTGTCTGCAGAAAGGGAGACTCCCATGACTCTGTGGAGCTCTTCCAATGCTCTGCCCCCCTCCATGGAAAGTTCTTCCTCATGTTGAGGTGCAACTTCTTGTGGTTTAGTTTCTGACTCTTGCTCCTCGTCCTGTGTCTGGGCATCACCAGAAGAGGCTGGCATCATCCTCTGACCTCTTGGAAATATTTTAATGTATTAATAAGATCCCGGCTCAGTCTTCTCTCCAGACTAACCCAGCCCAGCTCCCAGAGTCTCTCCTCAGAGAGATGCTCCAGATCCCTCAACATCTTTGTGGGCTGCACTGGACTATCTGCAGCAGCTCCTTGTCTGTCCTGTTGTGAGGAGCCCAGAACTGGGCAGATCGCTCTGGATGTGCCTCTCTAAGGCCAAGGGGCAGGATCCCCTCCCTGACCTGCTGGCCACGCTCTTCTTGATGGATCCCAGGATCCCATTGCTACTTGGGGCTATTCCTCCAGAGGTGCACGATCCTTGCTAGCCTCATTAGATTATTATAATTAATCATTAGGTTTCTCTTCGGCCAGTTCTCCGTGATGGAGGCCCTGCTGAATGGCAGCACATCCTTAGGGTGGATCAGCCCCACATTTCATATCTTCAGCAGCCCCGTTCAGGGTACAAACGATCCTTTCATCCAGGTCGGTGATGAACACGGTGAATGAACCCGGGCCCAGCAGCGGTCCCTGGTGAAATCACTGACTGCCGGCCCGCAGGAAGGCGGCGGTGAGCGGGGCCGGGGGCGTGGATTCGCCCGGTGCCCCGTCCATCATCCCGTCCCTCGGGATTCACCGCTCCCGTCCCGTCCCGTCCCGTCCCTCAGGACTCACCGCTCCCATCCCGTCCCGTCCCTCAGGACTCACCGCTCCCCTCCCATCCCGTCCCGTCCCGTCCCTCAGGACTCACCGCTCCCTTCCCGCTCCTCCGCGCTGCCGGCCCGCGTCACGTGGCGCCGGGCGGTCACGTGTGCCGCTGTCACGTGCGCCGCGGTCACGTGTGGCCGGCGGCGGGCGCGGGAAGCGCGCGCGGTGCCCTCAGCGCCCCCTGGCGGCCCCCCCCCAGTCTCCCCCTCAGGAGCCGCTCCCGCCGCCATCGCCGCCGCCTCGGGCCCCGCGGCGCAGCCTGCACGGGCCTCCCTGCACGACGCGGTTCTCCCTGTCTGAGGTGCGGCTCCGGGAGCCCCGCAAGGGATAGTCTTTGACCGCGCATGGATGGAGCAGAGGCACTCCGGGCCCTGCTGCAGCCCTGAGGCGCGGCGGCGCGGTGCCATCCCGATGGTCAAGGTGGCTTCACAAGGGTTCTGGTGCCATCCTGAGGGTCCCAGTTCCATTCCAAGGGCCCTGGTGCGTGGCCAGGGTCCCAGTGTGCCCCCAACCCAGGGTTCAACGGGCCGTGTTCCCCCACATCCCCTCCTGTCCCTGCTGTGGCAGCTGCTCCCCTCCCGGAGCTCCTTTCCAGCCTTTGAACTCTGCTGTCCCAGCCCTGCTCCGTCCCTCGAGCTCCAGAGCTGCCAGGATCTCCAGCAGGAGCTCCCAGGGCTGCGGCGCTGGGATGTGCTGAGCCTGCAGAACATAATTCCAAATGGCGAAGGGAAGACTTTTTATAGCTCAGGAAATCCAGCTCCAGCGTGGTGTGTTTAAAAGCATGAGATTGATGTGCTGGTCTTCCCATGTGAGACCTGGGACCCTCAGCAAGGGACTCGGGCATTTCCAGGGTCAAAGAAACATGGACAAGGGGGATGCACAAAGCATTTCCATGGCAGAGGAGCTCCCAGCTAAACACAAATCCCTGCTGGATTCTGCTGCAGCTCCAGGCAGGTGCTGACAGGAGTTTGTGCAAGAGCAGAGCTCAGGGACCTTCTGCATGAGCCTCATATCCAAACACTTGGATTCCTGAAGCCCTTGAAGACAAAGAGAACTACAAGTCGTGCCAGCCCTGCAGGAACACGCTGGACTTCCTTTATCCTCCCTCCAAGCTCAATAAAGCTCCTCAGCAGAGGAAGCCGTGTCGGCTCCCCCCACACGACAGTTCTGCTGAATTTAAAGGTCACAGAGTGCCTGCTGAGAAAACGTGGCTAATAAAAGGCACAGAAACAAGTGCAGTGCCAGCAGATTAAATTCCCCTTGTAAGACACCAAGCAGAGGGTTCAGAGCCCTGGAAAGGTCACTCAGTACGGGGCTCCTTTAAAGACACACAGGCACAAGGCGAACTTGGGAAAAGCAGCTGGGAAGAGATGAATAAAATCCCACAGTGTGTCCTGGGAAGCCCAAACATCAGAGGAGGGGAGGCCTGGGGCGTGTGGGGCACAGTGGGGTCCTGGCCTGGCTCCTGCAGGCTCCAGGTGAGGGGGACCCAGCTCAATGTTGCAGTCCCAACCCACCATTGTACTTTGGCCAAATTTTAATCCTGGAACCGTTGCTGAGACAAAGCAAGTGGGACACTGTGTGACGTTGTGGCTAAACAGGGACGTACAGGGACATTCTTGCTGTTTCTGGGACAGCACAGGAGGGTGCAGAGCCAGGAGGGAACCGGCAGTGCCCTGTTCTGAGCACTCAGCAAGTCCAGCAGGCACCAACCCAGCGACAGCGACGGACTGGAGCCGCAGAACAAGGAGAGCATCTCCTATCTCTCCACGTTTATTGTTATTTTAAAGGTACACTGTTAATCAGAGACCCCTTGGCTCTGGGACTTGAATGGGGGAGAACAGGGAGCCCTTCAGCATTCCAACCTTCCAGCCCAGGTAGGGTCAGTGACCGCTGGGCATGCTGGCCTGAGCAAACACCACCAGCTTCAGAGGAGCAGAGGGACATGTGGCACCCAGCTGGACAAGGGGCAAATTTCAAAGGTTCAGTGTGAGGCCCAAGACTTCTGTCCTGTCCTGGGATTGTTGGACATCTCCGTGTACCTGTTGTGGATCATATGCTTATTCCTGCCCCTGTGCCAGTGGGCAAGCTTGCAGCATCCCCACATGAGGGAAAGTGTGAGACCTCCTTCAGCTCCTGGACAGCCACACAGAGTGGTCTAAAGCGAGCAAGAGGAAGGCAAAGTGTGGCTGTGGAGCATTTACTGAGCAGCAACATGACTTGGGTGCCTTGTGCTGACACACCTGCCTGCTGTGCAGGTACGAGGCAGGGTCACACCAGCTGCTCACACAGACTCAAAGGCAGTTGGTCCCTGCAGTGCCAAGCCCCAGAGGACAAACAGACAGGGAGAGAGGTCAGCGGGCATGGAATTAGTACAGGCAAACCTGTGACAACAGGGAGCTCCCAGGGCTGATAAAGAGAGCAAAAGCTCTAAATTAACAAGCTCCAGCGTGTTCCTGGGTCAGCAGGAGCAGCTGGGGGAAAGCAGCACATGGCCGGGTGGCAAGGAATGCCATTGTCTGTGCTGGTGCTGCTCAGAAAGATCCTCAGCACCTCTGGAAGCTCCACTCACCAGGTGGAGACTGGCAGGGGACTGTGCCCTCTCCACCAGACAGGGAATGCAAAAGCAGCAGCAGGTAGGGAAGAGCTGATGTCACCCAGAGTGGCCCCATGGGGCTAAGAGGGAGGAACTGGGACACTGTTTTCCCTTCCAGGCAGTGCCCAGCCCTTATCTATCATGATGGCCTGGCAGAGTCCTTCTCAGAGCTGAACCCACCGTGAGGAAGTGGAAGGAGGAAGATGCTCAGCCCTGCTCAGGGCAGACCTTAGACGACAGCAGCAATTAAACGAGCCCTTCAGAGACAGAAAGAGGTCAGCAGGTACCTCTGTGCCAGGCTCAGTGTCCAGGGCAGTGTCCAGGGCTGGGGAAGGGAACCTCTGCTCTTAGAGCAGTCTGCAAAGGCTCCCAGGAGACCTGGACTCCTTCCAAGGCTGTGGCAGCAGATGAGGTTGGTGTGGGCAGGAGCTCTCAGCACAGCTCGGCAGGGCCCGTGGTCTGCAGAGACCCTTACATGTGCTCAGGGTGGTTCTGCAGACACGTGATGAAGTCAGTGACGGGTTTTCCCTCGTAGCAGATCCGATAGACAGCCGTGAAGAGGGGGAACCTGTGGGCAGGCAAAGAAAGTCACCACAGATGGCAGAGTCAGAGCACCTCGATCTCTGTCATGGCACTGTGCTGTGTCCAACAGGCCACTCCTGCCCAGCTGGTGTGACGTGGGCAGTGCAGAGACACCAAGGGGGCTTTCCCCTCCTGCTGCTCCTGGAAAGGTCCCAGCCCCACCCCAACGAAGCACAGAGATTCCAGCACTCACTTCTCCACTACATTCTTGCTCTTGAGGATTCGATGCAGCTCAGCAGATGTCTGGGGACCCTGCAGCTTCTGCCCATTCAGCATCTCCTTCTCCAGCTGCTCGATGGACTGAAACAACCCAGCAGTGAGGAGATGGGCCTGCAGCCCCACTGCTGCACCACGTTCCTGCCCCAGAGCTGGGCTGCAGTGCTAGCCAAGCACAGGTCCCACAGCACTAACTGGGATCACCTCCCAGTGCTCACCAGGCTGATGCAGGGATCACAGGAATATCCTCAGCTGGAAGGGACCCACAAGGATCATGCAGTCATACTCCTGGCCCCACACAGACACCCCAACAATCCCACCCTGTGCCTGAGAGTGTTGTCCAAAAGCCCTTCGAGCTCTGGCAGCCTTGGAGAACCTGTTCAGTGCCCGACCACCCTCTGGTTGAAGAACATTTTCCAGCCTAAACCTCCTGTGACACAACTTCATCCACACAGGTATCAGTGTCAGCGCTTCCAGCTCTGCTCACCTTCCCAGTCTTGGCAAAAGCCTCGGCGACCTTGCGGTTGCGGCCCCCATAGCAGGTGGTGATGAGGTCAGCAATGCCACAGCTCTCCAGGAAGGTGGTGGAGCTGACAGGGCCCTTACAGAAGATTTTGGCAAAGCCAATCATCTCCATCAGGCCCAGGCGGATCACGGCAGCCTTTGTGTTGTCACCGTAGCCAAGCCCATCACAGAAACCAGCTCCTACAGCCACCACATTCTGGAAAACAATGGCAACGTGGAGGGATCCTGGGGCTTGGCTGCATCCAGGAGCAGCTGGTGTGATCCCAAGTACTGGCTGCTGTCTGTGCCAGTGCCCATCATCCCTTCTCCCCTGAGCTCCCTGCAGAGCCCCAGGCCCTGCTCACCAAGCTCTGCACACTCACCTTGAGAGCCCCACAGATCTCCACGGTGTCAGCTTCCTGCACCACCGACACACGGAAGTTTGGTGTCTGCATCAGGTCCTTCAGCATCTGCCCGTGCTTCATGTTCTTGCAGCCTGAGGAGACAAAGGGACGAGGAGGAAGATGATGGAGAAGACTCTGAGGTAGGTGCATGTTCTCCTGAAGGTCATCCAGTGAGAGGAACCTATTTCCCAACCAATGGACATTGCAAAACATTTGCAGGTCCACACAGAGCCAGGCACACATTACCTGACAGATAAGAAATGTTCAACTTTGGCATTCCCAGAACACAGGGACAATCCCTGCTGCTGTGTCAAGCAAGACAGAAATGACTTTTCTGAATGCTCAATAGGTTAAAGACATCTTCAAAGGCTGCTAATTTGGAGTTGGAGCTTTCTGTCCTGCTTGTCTCTGCAGGGTCCTGTGTGCTCACAGGGGTTGTGGGATCTGCTCCACCTCCCCAGCCTCCTGCCCAGTGTGTTTGCTGTTATTTAATAAAACAGACACTTTGAATGCCACGACTTCTGACCCAGCAAACGGTTCTGTTTGCTTTGGCTCTGTGCACAGTTCCCAACAGTGTAGAGGATGTTGAAACAGTCAGCAGATGAACTTGCAAGCAGCCCTGGCTGGCAATAACATGAGATCCAGGTGGGCATCCTGTGAAGCCCAAGGAAATCAAGGATGGAACTTATTCCTAAAGGTGCCCACCCCTTTCATTTGTGCCAGGCAGCTGCCTGATGCCAGGCCCACGCTGGCAGGAACTTTTAGCTACATGAATCCATTGCTAATGAAGTGAGTGATCCCATCACAAACCCTGGGAATGAGCTCAGGCAGCTCCCATGGAGTCTCCTCTCTTCCCAGGGAGTTTGAGCTGCACCGTACTCCGCCCTTTGCCTCTTCCTGCTCATCACAAATGAAAGCTGGTAATGAGGAGGGATGTTGGCTCCTTACCGATGGTGGTTTCACAGAACTTTTCTTCTGCCACTTCCTTGGCAATATTGGCCCCCATGAGCACGTTCATTTCTATTCCCAGTTTCTCGTGGATGATGTCTGAGATCAGCCTCAGCCCATCTGGTCCTTCATCCACACCCTGGGAGGCAGCAAGGAACAGAGATCACAGAATCATAGGCTGGGAAAGATCTCTAAGGACATTGAGTCCAACCTTTGACTAAACACCCCCTTGCCAAGCAGACCATGAGCACTGGTCCCTGCTGGACACCTGCCCTGCATCCCAACCCCACCATTCCCTGTGCTGCAGTGCTCCGACTGATCCTGATGTGCAGAGCTGTGCTCTGCTCCTCTCAGCAGAGATCCCCCCTATGCCCTCACCCTGCTCCACCAACACCTCCAAATCCCCACAAAGACTCTGCCCCACTTCCCCCCACTGCCCATTTCTGCTCCCAAATCCCCGGATTCCCTCAGCAGCCACTCCAAGCCAGGCTATTTCCAGCTCCCCTGGCGAGTGCTGCTCCTGCTCACACCTTGATGAGCGACATCCCAACCGCCTCTTTTTTCACGTGGCCCTTGAGCTGGTCACAGACTTTGCCGATGAACTGGTGGGGCACCACGAACAGGAGGACATCAGCCCCTGCACAGGCTTTGAGCAGGTCTGGCTCTGCCACCTGAATAGAGCGTGACTGTTATTAGGGACTGGGAAACTGGAAGGGAAGGAAGGGCCCAAAGTCACCATGCCGAGGTCCCTGCCAGAGCTGGCAGGACAGAGGGGCTAGAGCAGAGTGGGATGATGCCAGCTCAGAGGCAGCCACATGGCCTCCAGCCCAGCCTGTGGGATGCCAGAGCAGGAGCAAAGGTGGGCAGCGAGAGCAGCCGGGGCTGCAGCTCCTGCGAGCACAGATGAAGGTCAGTGGGAGGGCATAACTGAGCCCTGCACAGCCCGCTGCATCCCCTGCCGTCAGCTCTGCCCCTCGGAGAGACTGCTGCCAGCCCACACTCACCACGTTGGGGGGCAGCTTGTGCCCCGGCAGGTATTTGACATTCTCGTGCTCCGTGTTGATGATGTCCGTGAGCCGCCGGCCGCCCACCTCCTCCTCCAGCACCCACATGTTCACCTGGTTCTCGAAGCTGCTCAGCCGAGCCGTGTTGCTGCCGGCGATCTTGGCGATGGCCGAGCCCCTGCGAGGGCAGAGGGAGGCCGTGGCTGTGGGCACTGGGGAGCCCAGGGCACCACAGGTGACCCGCAGGGATGGGGACGGCTGGCACCGGCTACCGGGGGTGCCGAGCGGGGACAGGGGAGGACAGGGAGCCGGGTGCCCGGCGCTCACCAGTTGCCGGAGCCCACGATGCAAACCTTCTTGCCACCCATGGTGCCGGGAGCGGGGCACTGCGGGCTTGGAACCCGCCGCTGCTATTTCAAGGCTGCCCGGAGCAGGGGCGGCCCCGGCCCGCCCCCGGCCCCGCCTGCCCCGGGGGCACCGGGCACCCGCTCCAGGCACAGCCGGTGCCCGGCAGGTGCAGAGCGCTGCCCTGGAGCAGCTCAGATCCCGCAGAACCGGGAGTCATAGAATCACAGAATCATGGAATACCCCGAGCTGGAAGGGATCCACGAGGATTAGCGCGAGTCCAAGCCCTGGCCCTGCACAGGACACCCAACAATCCCACCCTGTGCCTGACAGCGTTGTCCAAACGCCCCCTGAGCTCTGGCAGGGTCAGGGTTGTGACCGTTCCCTGGGGAGCCTGTTCAGTGCCTGAGCACCCTCTAGGGGAAAATATCCTTTTCCTAATATCCATCCCATGCCCCCTGACACAGCTCCAGCCGCTGCCCCGGGTCCTGTCACTGTCCCAGAGAGCAGGGATCAGAGCTGCCCCTCGTTAGGAAGCTGCAGACCCCATGAGGCCTGTGGACTCGTGACTGCTGAGCCTTTCTGCATAAAAGCATTTCATTGTCCCCCTCTTGCTAAAAAAGTGCCATTTCCCTCCATGAAGGAGCAGGAACCACCTGGTGCAGCCCCAGGACTCAGCTCCTGCCTCCACCACAGCCCGAGGCAGCAGCAGCAGCAGCAGCAGCAGCACTTTCCTCTTCACACTGAGGATCCTTCCTTTGCCCCAGGGGCTCCCAGGTCTGCAGCAAGGCATTTACATTCTATAAACAAGCAGGGTGAAGAGAATAAATCCCCTTCTGCATAATTCTAAACCCTTGCATGTAAACTGTACTACAGTTCCCTTCCAATTCTGCCCTTCTCCCCTGGGATGTCCAACAGGCTGCCACAACCCAGCTAAGTGGACACGGGGCAGTTCAGGATTTATTAGCACTGGCCTCTGGATTTCCAGTTTTGCTCAAGTTACTTTGTTTACCACAAAAGCACTTTGCAAAGGTTTAGCAGAGTCTGCAAGCTGGGAGATCCCTCCATGAAGGGCTCGCTATAAAAGGCCAAAATATGAAGAACATTTTCTCCCCAGTCACTCAACCCTGCTGGCTTTGAAAAGAAAGCAGAGATAATCCTGTCCCTTCCCTGGGAGTCACCAGGCTCATCCCCCATGGCAGCTGGGAGAGTGAGAGCTGTCAGCATGGAAGGAGGAGGACAGCTTCCTTCACAGGAGTCTTTTATTAAAACTGGGTGACGTCTACAAGGATACAGTACAAAAAAAAAAATTTGGTCCATGGAAAAAACCGTAATATTCAGTTAAGAAAAGCAGTTACTCTGCAACAGCTACGTTTTGTCTACGTAGGACTCAGCATCCCTCCTGTGGGAGTACCCTGAGGAGCCAGGGGCTGCTCCTCCAGCACCAAGACCTTCACCCCAGTACCACAGAGGAGCATTTCAGAAGGGCAAAGGAGAGGGGAAGTCGAGAGTCTATTACTCACAGACATGTAGTAACACAGACACAAGGAGTAGTAGGGCCACCCAGGTGCTCCAACTCACAGCAGCCTCCCCAGCCACACTGAACTGGGCGAGGGCTCATCAGTAACATGATCCTGCAGCTATTCCAAGAGTCCATCCAACTTTTGAGTCCATTTGCATTATAGTCCCGAGCAGAAACACTGGGATCGGGGTGAAGAGGAGCTGTTTAATTCTCCTAAGCCTGACCACCAGTAACTCATTCCAGGAGGAGGCATCAGAGCTGCTACTCCTCACAGTGGAGAAAATCTATTTGTACATTCCTGAACCATGCTGGGCCCTATGGCAGCCCCACAGCCTAAAACTTGACTAAAAACCACAGGAGCTTCAGCAATGAAACACCTGCTAACTCACATATGCTTGGAAAAAAAAATCTCCATTTCCAAGGGCTGTCCTGTTACACCCCTGGATCCACAAGAAGGAGCCTCTGGTCCCCACAGCAAGTGACACAGGACAACTGTCCCAAAGGAATGAGCCTACAACACTGTCCCTGCAGAATTCCAGGCAGCTGCTGCATCTCCTCTCCCTGCTCCAGGGATAACAAG
The DNA here is from genome assembly GCF_001522545.3 of Parus major. Taxonomy (NCBI): domain Eukaryota; kingdom Metazoa; phylum Chordata; class Aves; order Passeriformes; family Paridae; genus Parus; species Parus major. The sequence goes on along the minus strand of NC_031798.1, from coordinate 80,852 downwards.
CAGCCACGTGGTTTGCTGGAACCCACTTGTAGGTGTTTGAAGTGCAGAGCGCTGCATCACTCCAACGCTTCCACATCCCTGCAGGAAGCCAACGCCTCGTGTCCCTGTGATCCCAGCCTAGGACAGTCCATCACAGGAAACGAAGGGAACGGGGCAGGGAAGAAGGGAGAAGGGGAAGAAGCAATTCTCTACACAGTTCAGTAACTTCCTCAAGGAGGAGAGTGACCTATGAGGCAGCCCAGTGCAGCAGCACCCTCCGAGGAGGGGGTGAGGGCAGGGAGGTATGTCAGCTCATGGCATCCTGCCCACAACAGCGCCTGGCACGGGCTGTAAAACGTGGCAGGGAAGAGCCCAGCCACACCTTAAAGCAGAGCCAGGCTTCAGAGCCAGCTCTGAGTGCCCAGCCAGATGATGGCTGGGGAGGAATGGGCTGAGAGAAGGCTCTGAGTAACTCTGGCTACCGGGGACACTACGGGCAGTGCGGGGTCGTGGGAACGCTCGTGGAAGCCTTGGGACTGACAAGGCAACAGTCAGGAAGAAAACCAGGTAGAAATGTGTGCTCATTGGAGCCTGTCTGCTTGCCCCAGGTGTGCTGGACTTGCCCCAGCAGGGACAATGCCAGGATGAATAACGTGGGCCTCGCTGCCAGAGTGGGATTCGGTGAGCTGGAACAGTGGCTCTGCAGCTCTGTGTCCACAAACAGCTGTGATGCTTCTGCCTGGGGAGGAGCAGAGCAGCTTATGTATTCCGGATTCCCAAGGCCTGCTCCAGTTCCTGCCGTCTCTGCTGCACCTGCAAGAGGAGCCGAGTTGCAGCATTAACACCCTCGGTGCTGCAGCACCAGAGCACCCAGTTAACACCAGAGCAGCTGGGAAAGGGGAGCTCAAAGCGGGAGCAAGATGCAGCCAGCACCTTTCCCCAGCACTGTGTGCCCAGGGAGTGACAGGCACAGAGAGGGACCCCTGCTTAGGGATGCTCACCTTGGAGTAGAAGTATCGGCACACGGCTTCCTGCGCCCACGGCTGGAAGTAGAACTCGGCTCTGCGCTCCTCCTCGGGATTCCCAACGACATCAGTCATTGTCTGGGGAGCACAAAGGCACAACAGCTCAGAGAGTGCAAAAGCTCTGGCTGTGCTGAGCAAACCCACCCCCTTCCCTTTCCTCACAGACATCTCAGTGCACTCAGGTCAGCTCCTCATGCCTGACTCAAATCCCAGCCTCGTTTTCCGAGGAGGAAATTCTCTCCTTCTCTCTGTGGGAGCTCATTCTAATGAGGGAAGTGTGTGAACTGGACCACCTTCCACACAAGACAAAGCTTTTACCTTCAAATCCCGGCACTGGGACTGGAGCCAGTCGTTGATGAAGCCCTGAGGATCTCGGGCAAAGCTCAGCATGAACTCACGCTGTGTCTTCAGCTGGTTGATGGTCTCAATTGTTTCGTGGATCTGAAGGAGACAAACACAGAATGGAACTGCTGAACAGGGGAGAAGTCAGAAACATCAAGGGATCAAACACATGAAGGAAAATTCTTACACTCTCTAGCTGACTTAGACTTACAAAGATTTTCAGCTCTCAGTTTCCTGCTCCAAATGTTACCAACATTCCCACAGACTGTTTGCTTTAAAAATTACACTTCCAGGTACAGCCACATGTTTGTAAACACGGCTCATCCCACTGCAGCTTCCAAACGACAGAACACTCCTGTCCTGTCCAGAGACACATCCCTGCCCAGCAGCAAGGAGAGCAGACCTGAAGGAGCTTTTCCTACCTTGTTATCCAGAGCAGCAATTTCCTGTTGACTGGCTGTGGAGAGCAGAAAGGAATTCATCTGAGTCTTCAGGGTGTCGTCCACCTCCACGTCAATGTCATAGCAGGCTGTTTTCTTCTGGTCATTTGGGTCAACACTGGGGACATCCACAAGAAGCCAAAATCAGGGAGTAGCTCCAGAAAGGAGGCAAAATCTGGGACCAGTTCAAGAAAGCAGTAAATGCAGCTCCTCTGGGATGCTGCAGCAAACAGACTGCAGGCAGGGACAGGGACAAGCCACAACACTGTCAGCCTCAGCCCCAAAAGTAGCAAAAGCCCACTGATGGCTTTGCAGCAAAAGAAATGATTGATTGCTCTAAGAAGGTTTCTATCCACAGCAAAGGACAGCAGGGATGTGGGAGTGCCTTTGGAAGATGGATGTGGTAATGAGAGAGGCGGCTGTTCTTGTACAAAGCAACAGTGACAGGCAACACGGGAACTGCTGCTGAAAATCAGGACATATCACACTGTCCTCCCGTGCCAGCCTCATCCATCCCTCCCCATCCTTCCTGGAAACAGGAACTCACGTGGAGCAGCCTCACCTGATCACATGATTGATGATGATCGGTTCGGGGGGCATCAGCAAGGCGTGAAGCCTTTGTGGGATTTCAGAGAACTTCATCCGCTGCGACTCAAATATCTGTGACAGAGACAGGGCTGAGGGACGAGCAGGGGCTCAGTGCAGCCACCCCTGGCTGCCCACACAGGGAAAACGACCCAGGTGCTGCTGTTCCAGCCCCGCCATTGCTCACCTGCTGCAGGTACTTGTCACAGATGACAAACTCCCGCTCGTGGGGGTCCTGCAGCTTGTGGGTCTTGATGTACTGCCACAGGGCCTGGATGATCACGGGCCGGGTCTGGGTGTGGATGCCCAGAAGCCGAGCCAGGCGTGGATCCAGCTTGAACTGGGGAGGCTGAACAAAGCACAGAGAGGTGAGGCAGCCCCAGACGCAGGTAATGGTGCATGCCCAGCACTGCTGCTCCCAGCACGGAATCATGGAACGGTTTGGGTTGGGAAAATCCTTAAAGAAATCTCATTTCACCCCCTGCCATGGGTAGGGACACCTCCCACCATCCCAGGCTGCTCCCAGCCCTGTCCAGCCTGGCCTTGGGCACTTCCAGGGATGGGGCAGCCACAGCTTCTCTGGGCACCTGTGACAGAGCCTCAGTACCCCCAGAGGGAGGAATTTTTCCCCACTGTGCTACCTGGTAATCCAGCATCAGCAGGACAGTGCAGCGCACGTTCACATCGCCCGGCCTCTTCACCTGGAAGCCGTCTGTCTCCTGAGTCGTAGCAGTCCTGTGCCACTGCAATGTGAGAGCCAATTCAGAAGCTCCCCCACAAATGATTCTCCCTGCTCCCACTGCTTTGCCACTAAATCCCACTCAACTAGAGAAAGCGACAATTCTTCCTACTTAAGAGTTTGAAACAATAGTCAGTAAATTTGTTCCAACCTTCAGCAAGTGAGAGGAAGAGCCCAAGTGAGAATTCAAGAGCTCCTGACTCCCAGGAGCCTCAAGGATTCCCACCTCCCAAGTTATAAATGACACACAAACCCCACCTGCTGAAACACCAACCCACTTTTAGAGGAAACACAGCGAAAAGCAGCTCACCTCTACTAGGTGATTGTCAGGGCCATACAGGTCTTTATCAAGTTCAATGACCAGAGATTTAAAGAAGGACGAAAATTTCCTTTTCTGCTTGGTGGCATCATATTTGGACAGAGCAGACTGCAAGCAACACAGGGAGGAAGAGGGTTAGGGCAGCAAGTCTCAGCACTCAAGCACAGCCACCGTGCACGACAGCTCCTGTAAGTTCTGAACACCTGAATTCACCAACACGTGCTCAAAAATCAAGTTTCCAAGTCAGAAAGGGAAAGACTGGAGTTAAAGATGAGCTCGCAGGAGTTAAACCCCTCAGCAGTTACGTACAATGCCAGTGCCCTGGTTCTCAGAGCTGGGGACACAAGTGCCACTGAGCTGCTCTCACCAGTGATTCTCACAACTCTAAGAACTTTGGACAACCCATGTCCTGCCATGGGGGATACCCATCGGTCTCCAAGCTGGGCTCTCGGTCTCGTCACCATCAGACTCCTTGGAAAACAGAGATGAAGGAGGATATCAAGCCCCAGCTGTGCTCTCAGACACTAGGAAACTGGTTTCATTGCCAATTCCAGATCCACAGTCTCCTCTGAGGTTGGGTGCTTCCCACTTACATCCTCCAACAGCCGTCCTTCCACCCGGAGCTCCCAGGAGGCGACGGTTCCTTCGCCGTCCTCCGCGTCCGACTTGGCTGGGTTGAAGGTGTTGGAGATGAAAATGCGCAGCTTTCGCTTTTGCTACGAGAAAAAGCATCAGCTCAGCGTTAATCCTCCTGTCCTGCACAGCTTTAGCTAAAACTGAGCTCAATGTTTTCAGCTGCCTCATGCTCCCCCTCTCCTGGAGCAGAGGACAGAGGTGGTGCTGGGCCCAGTCCTTGGCTGTGTCCAGAGCACTGGGACCCCTGACATGCCACACTCACAGAGCACAACCCTTCAGTGCCCTCCTGCTGCCTCAGCTCTGCAGCCTCCAAACCCTGGATACATCCCATGGACTCCCCTACCTTGATGGGGCGTTTCAGAGCCTCCTGGATATCCAAGCGCTTCCTCATGATGGTCTGGTCCAGCTTCCTCTCAAAGGCCAACAAGTCCATGTAGGCCTGGGATTCGGGCACGAGCTCACGGATCTGCAGCCAAGCAAGGATGGAAATAAATGCTCATCAGCTCCCCAGAGTGCCCCAGGCTGCCTCACCTTCCCCGAGCCCCTCTCTGCGTCACACTCACCCGCTGTGGGAGGATTTTATCTGCCATCTTCTTCTTCTTGGCGCTGACAGGAGCAAGAGGCAAAACAGGCGTGAAAATGGGAATTCACAAACCTGCAGCTGGCCAGTGACTCCCCAGCTAGCTGGGCCCTGCTCCAGTGTGGCTAACTGCTTATCTCAATGTTCCCCACCCTCCTGAGCACTTGGAAAGGGAATTACATCTGTTTGGAAAGGGGGTTCATCCCTTGGGGAGGTGGACATGACACAACGCCCACACCAAGGGACCCTCCAGCCTCAAGCAACTTTGGATTGGCTTTTCCAGGAACAGCGTTTTAAATCCAGGATGAATTTCATTCTCACTGGGGCATCACATCAGGATGCAGGCACGTGAAATAAACTCAGCCCTACCCAGTGCTGTCCTCCAATGTCAGGGAAATGCACAAGGACCCAAGGGATGATCGAGAACTCCAAATTCCTTGACGTTGGAAAAGCCCTTCCAGACCCTTGACTCTGATCTGTCCCCGACCCCCACCTTGTCACCAGCCCAGAGCACCGAGTGCCACATCTGGAAACCTCCAGGGATGGAAACTCCACCACCTTCCTGAGCAGCCCCTTCCAACGCCCGGCAATTTCCACAAAGAAATTCCTCCTGAAGCCCAGGGAATGTCCCCTCTGCCCACGCACGCTGCTGCTGCTGCTGCTGCCCCAAGATGCTCCCATTGTCCGGGGACGCCCCGGGATGTCCCCACTCGCCGGGGATGTCCCCGTTATGCCCGGGACGCGCTCTCTCCCCGTTCTCCCCGTGCCTTACTTGTGGTTGCGGTTGGGCACCGCCTGCGGCTGCACCTGCTGGAGCTGCTGCGGCGCCGGCCGCTTGCGAGCCTGCTCCAGCCCGGCCTGCGCCAGCGCGGGCCGCACCGCGGGGCTCCCTCCGTAGCCGGGAGGACCCATGGCCGGGCCCTGCGGCGCTATGCGGCCGCCCGGCAGCATCCCGGGGCGCTGCGGAGAGAACAGAGCCGGTCAGCGC
>NC_031798.1:9767-74659 GCF_001522545.3 Parus major | reverse complement strand
GATTCAGGGTCCCGGGGGATCAGGGTGGGAACGGGGACCTTGAGGAGTGGGATGGAGATTCAGGGTCCCGGGGGATCAGGGATGGGAATGGGGACCTTGAGGAGTGGGATGGGGGATTCAGGGTCCCGGGGGATCAGGGTGGGAACGGGGACCTTGAGGAGTGGGATGGGAGATTCAGGGTCCCGGGGGATCAGGGGTGGGAACGGGGACCACGAGGGGTGGAATTGGAGATGTGGAATTGTGCCAGACGCTGGGAAGGGTTGGGGGGTGTCAGCCCCACTCCCTGGCCGTGATTACAACCCCTGGTCCTGGATGCTCTGGGATGTGCTGGGAGGGAGGTGGATGTGCCTTTGCCAGGGATGGAGAGCTCCGATGTGCAGGTGTGGCAGTGACACCCCGCACCAGATCTGCCCTCCATAACACACAAGAATTATTTCACGGAAAGGATGATCAGGCATTGGAAGGGGCTGGGTGATGGTGGAGTCGCCATCCCTGGAGATGTCCAGGGGACAACTGAACGTGGCACTCAGTGCTCTGGTGGGGATCAGTCACAGTTTGGACTTGGTGATCTTTTCCAACCTCAGGGATACTAGGATCTTAGCAATGAAATTTATGGGGGAAACAAAACGGCCATGCATGGGTCCAGTTTGTGCAGGTTCAGGCAGAGCAGCAGGAAAAGGAATCCTGTCTCCCCTGGGGTTCCACAGGGAGCAGGAGGTTGGAGTTAAAGGCCACTTTCTGCAAGTATTAACATTAAGTTCCTTTTCCCTGAAGCAGTTTCATATGCTCAGAGAGAAAAGGGACACAAATCCAGCATTAATCCATGGAAAAAGCCAAGTGCGCAGTCACACCACGAGTATTAATTAAACAATTAATGATGATCATCTGATGAGCGCTGCCTCCAGCCTGGGGGTCCCAGCTCAGGGAGGACGTGGAGCTGCTGGAGCAAGTCCAGAGGAGGCAACAGGATGATCAGAGGGATGGAGCAGCTCTGCTGGCAGGAAAGGCTGGGAGAATCGGGATTATTCAGCCTGGAAAAGAGGCTCCGGGGTGACCTCGCTGCGTCCTTCCTCCTTTCTCCTGCCCCCAGGGTTTGGTGGAACAGCTTTGGAAATGCCTCCCCTGCACCTGCTGACGGCTCCAGGGAAACTTTCCTGCCCAGCCAGCCTGGCCCTGGCTGCAGGACAGCAACACCCAGGACTGTGGGATTGTCCCTCAGCGCCTGTTGCCAGCGAGGGGGAACCGGGAATTCTGACCCGCGAGGGGCGGTGGTGGAATCTCAGCATCCCCACAGACCCTGAGTGGGCTGCGTGTCTGTGGATCCCAAACGGGCTGAAGGTTCCCAGATCCCAAAGAGTCTGGAGCTCAGGATCCCGACCAGGCTGATGTTCCCAGCTCGCTCCTGCTGTCCCAGGGTGCTCCAAAGGAGCCTCGTGCCTGGAAAGAGCAGCTTTTGCGCGCCCCATCCAGGAGCGGCTCCGGGCGGTGCCTGCCCGGTACCGGCTGCTGCTCCACGGGAATTGCCGGGCTGTGCTGCCCCGGAGGCTCACCGAGCCCTCGGAGAGCCGGGCTGCGACAGATGGACGGGGTGACCTGCTCCCAGCACAGCCAGCAGGTCCAGCCGGGGGATTACAGCCCCCGGAGCCGGGGGCAGCGCCGGGGAGGGAGCGGGCACGGCTCTGGCTGTGATGAATCGCATTCATTAACGCGCTCCTGGCCCCGCCGTTCTCCTTCAAATCCCACCCCCTGGCCCCTGCAGCACCGGAGCGCGGTGAGACGCTTCTCGTTGAGATGCAGAACACTCCTCTGCCATTTCCAGGAGCCAGGGGACACGGTCGGAGCCAAGGGACCGGGGGAGGGTGCGTGTGTGTGTGTGTGCGTTGGCATTTCAGCGTTCCCTGCCCACTCCCACTCCCTATTATTCGGTCTCCATGGAGTCCCGAGGGCTCCGCTGTTGGATCTGCTCTGTTGTTACTTTTGCTCTCTGTAGCTGGAAATTTTTAGGACAGAAGGTGTGTTTATATTTGGGTTGTGCTCCCAGAGCTCCTGCCAGGGTGGAATTCCACCTGGCGACTCCTGTTGGAGCTCAGGCGGGTCCCAAACCACGGATGTGTTGGAGTTGTCAGGGATTAAGAGCTCCGTGAGTGTTAATTCTCTTTTCCCTGCTCGGGAGCAGAAATCAGCTCCCTCCTCCAGCCCTGCGTGCCTCGGGAGGAGCTCCTGGGGAAGGCAGCGAGGCTGGAGCTCCACGAGGAGCTCCCAGGAAAGGGAGGCTCAGCTTTCTCTGACCCAGAGCACACTCTGCACGTCCCAGGCAGCACTAAAGTCTGGCCCAGAGCTTTTTCCTCCCCCTCCCTTTCCCTCGGCTCCAGGAGCATCATCCCGGGATGCGGCTGTCCCCACCTGCCTCCTCGGGGGAGCATTTCCAGCAGCTCAGCAAGAGAGAAAGGCTCGGCGTGGGGGAGTTATATCATTTATATCATTCTTTATATCATCGTTGTTAAGAGTAGCAGGTATTGATGTACAATGCATCTGTCATCTTATTGTGCTTCCTATGAAAATGTGTGTACATAGTACAGATACCGGAGAGAATTCCACACTTTATACACTTGAAGGCATTCAGAGATCAGTAACAGAAAAAAAAATGGCACAAGAACAAGGCCTAAACTCTACTGAATGGGTATCTACACTGGCATGATGCATATAGAGAGATATATATATATATGTACACATATATATATAGTCATATATATTATATATAAGAAATATAAAATGCCGATGATATAACAACAAAAAAGCGTTTTCTTCAACAGGTGAGCCTCAAGGTCAAATCCCAGCCCCATCTTTAAAAGCTTGAATGGGAAAGAGAAAGAAAGAAAATAAATAAATGAAACGAGATGAAACGTTAGGAGAAATCCATAAGAAAATTTATGGATGTGGCCGACCCGTCGTCTTTGGGTGATTGCTGGATACAAAGGACTGACCCCCAGTTCCTAATTTTGGTCAGGAAGCAAATAATAAGAATAAAAATGACAAGAATAAAAACCCAAAACTGCAGTTTAGAAAAAAGAAAAAAAAATTACTAAAAAGACTTATTGCAAAAGCTCTTAAAGATAAGTAGCACTTGGGCCCGGGGAGGGCTCTGGCCTGGGGGCTTGAAGATGGGCTGGGGGGCCAAGCAGGGACCCCAGAGGGGAGTGGTGGGCGCTGACAGGCCCGGGGGGCAGCGACCCAGTGGCCACGGACCCCAGCCAGGGCAGGGCTGTGCCAGGGAAGGGGCAGTGGTGGCCCTGGGAACCCACAGACACCCCAACCCCCCCGGGGCAGCGGCTGTCGGGGCTCAGCGGGGCTGGAGCTGAACTCCAGAGCCCCCCAGGACCCCCGGGGGGTTTGGGGCTCCGGTGCCCACCCAGCCACGGTGGTGCCAAGGGGGTGTCCCTGGCTGGGCCGGGCTGGGGGCGGTGGCCACGTGGGGCCAGGGGTTTCCTTCTGCCTTTCTCCCCAAGGATGGCTGGGTTTGGGGTCACCTGGGAATGGGGGGGCTGCAGGGCAGTGCTGGAACTGGCCAGGCTGCCCAGAGCCCAGGAGGGGTGGACGGGGAGGGACAGTGGCCGATGTCCTCAGAGCTGAGGTGGCACCTCCCAGCTGAGCCCCTCCGGTGCTCCCGGGACTGATCCCGGGACTGATCCCAGGGCTGATCCCGGGACTGATCCCAGGGCTGATCCCAGGGCTGATCCCAGGGCTGATCCCGGAGCTGATCCCGGGACTGATCCCAGGGCTGATCCCAGGGCTGATCCCGGAGCTGATCCCGGGGTTGATCCTGGGGTTGATCCCGGGGCTGATCCCGGGACTGATCCCGGGACTGATCCCAGGACTGATCCCGGAGCTGATCCCGGGGTTGATCCCGAGGCTGATCCCAGGGCTGATTCCGGGACAGGGGCCAAGGAAGACGTTGTGGACAGGTGGAGGTGCTGCGTCTTCGTGCTGGGAGCTCCCGGGCGAGCCGGGGCTGCGGTCCTGGGGGACAGAGGCGCTCTCAGGGGACTCCCAGCTTGCTGCCCTGGGCAGGGCACACCGGGGGCTCCCCGATGATCCCCCCACCAGGCACAGGGGGCCCGGCAAGCTCGGCCAAGGCATTGGAGTAGGATGAGCATGGAGACGACGGAGGACAGACGGACAGGGCTATGGATGGAGACTGCGGCCGAACGGCTGCTTCTTCTTGGCTTCTGGGTTTTAGTTAAAAAGGCCGAGGGGAGCCAAGGGGGAGCCGGGGCAGGCCCGTGCCCTGGCCCACTGTGCGTGTCGCTCCCGCTCCGCGGGACGGCCGGGCTGGAGCGTCCTGGAGTCTCTGAAGGAGCAGAGCAGGCGCAGAGCAGCTGCCGCGGGGGCTGCGCCGGGGTCTGGCATTGCCCGACCCCACTGCCCGCCCCGAAATCCGAGGCCGTCGCTCTTGTCCGTGTCCCACCGTGCCGAGGAGCAAAGGCCCCCTAGATGTGTCTCTCCGCTGGCGCCGGCGGGGAGAAGGGCAGCTCTCGCAGGGCTTTGGTAGCTCAGGTTGTACATCCAGACGTCGGTTAGCAGGTGAAGTCCTCAAAGGTACCCCGGGCCGGGTGGTGAGGTAGGATGTTGGCTGCGTACGTCATGCCTGCTGGGTGCCCCCGTATGCTTTCACAGGGATTCTGCAGGATAAACGGGACGTTGGGGCCGCTGGCTTCATCCAGGTCCTTGCACAGACCCAGCGCCATCCCCCCACAGCATCTCTGCCTGGGATCTCTGCTCCTTTCCCAGGCGCTCCCCAGAACTGACTCCACACCCCACAGCGCCTCTCGGGCAGCCCCTGAGGAGCAGGAGGGGATGAACAGGAGGGGATGAACAGGAGGGGATGAGCAGGAGGGGACCGTGCTGTGCCCCACACTCACGTGGCGCTTCACGTCGTCCATGCTCAGCGCAACGCCCTTGTCTGTGTTGTTCCTCTTGTGGTTCTTGCGGCACTTGCCCCGCCGGCACAGCCGGTGCTTTATCACCTGCCAGAGCCACGTTTCAGCACCATGGGGCTCATGGGTGGCTCTTCCCCATGTCCCACACGAGCACAGCTGTGGGATGGAGGAGACTCTCACCTCGTAGGCGTAGTCAAACAGCTCCAGCACTGTGAGGATGCTGGCCCCGATGAACAGCCCCATCTGGCCTCCGATGTCACCTGCAGAGGAGAGGGAAACCATCAGGGTGGCCTGAGTCCAGAGTCGGGGGGCAGAGGGAGCAGAGAAAGGGGCAGAACTTGTCACCGCTGTGACCTGGTCACGGCAGTTGGGTGCCCTGTTCCACGTCCCAGTGCTTTGGGAACGGGCCATGGTGACAGGGCCAGCACGAGACCACCCGGCTGGGGGACTCTGGCTGGGGACTGTCACAGGCTCCCCACAGCCACCAGCACTCACCCAGCAAACCAGCCACCTCGTACGCCTTCTTCTGCTCAATTGTCTCGTAGTTCAGGGCCTCAAAGAAGATATCCAGCACCAGGATGTTCTCCCTGCTCAGGACAGAGCGGCATGAGGCTGAGGTTTGGGATGGAGAGACCCGAGCCTGCCCCACCACTGCGGCAGCAGTGCCTTACCCGATGTACTGCTCCGACTTGTTGTACTTCTTGGCCAGGTATTTGGCCGAGGCCTTGCTGGGGATCTTGACCATGGAGAGCTCTTTGCCGTAGCGGGTCATGTTGCAGGGCATCTCGCAGATGCAGTACTCGTTGTCCTTCTCCACCAGGAAATCTGTGCAGGGAGAGAGGGGCATGGCGAGATGGAAAACCCCAGCGCCGCAGCTCCGTCCCACGGGGCCGGGCAGCCTCACCTAAGGCCGGATCCGCGCACTCCTTGTACTGCTCCGGGGTGCAGTAAGGGGCATCGCCTGGGGAGACACAGAGCAGGTTTTCCAGGTGGGACCACACTGGAGGGCTGGGCGGGGGCCAGGCCAGGCACGGGGCTCACCTGGCATGTGCACCATGCGGCAGTTGCAGTTCTCCACCAGGTAGCGGGTCTCGCAGTCGATCCGACAGGCCGTGATGCTGTAGGTGTCGTAGAACTCCGAGTCGCCCGCCACGGCCTTGCAGTCGCCCCAGGGAGGCGGCAGGTAGATGAGCTGGAAGGGGACAGAAGCCAGGAATGAGGAGAGAACACTCTACAGTGTGGCAGGGGACAGACACCCTCGTGGTATTGCTCCCCAGGACCATGCCCTCCTCTCCATCCAGCGTGGGGACACGGGCACAGCGAGGAGGATCTGCTCGTGCAGGGTGGGAGGGAACATCCCAGACCTGCCCGGTTCCTACCCGCTGCTCCTGGCAGGACACAAAGGTCTGGAAGCCGGGAGCCACCCCGAAGCCCAGCTGGTCGATCAGAGGAGGCTCGTCCTGGCTGTGGATCTGCACCTTGATCCCGGCTTCGAACGAGGTCTCATCTGTGGCAGAGAGAATTGGGGTGAGCACAGCGCTGTCCCTGCTCTGAGGGGCTGTGCTGAGCCTGCTTTGAGAGGGACCACAACTTCTGCCTCCCACGCTTCCCCTGGGCCAAGTCATTCATCCACGTGTCCATCCATCTGTCCATCCACTTGCATGTCCTTGCCCCCTCCACCCCGACCCCCCTGCTCCACACCCGGGAGTGGCAGGGAAAGTATTTGCCTCTATTTATAAACAAGTGATGGCTGCGTCTCTAAACGATGGGGAGTTGCCATGGCAAAGAGCAAAGACAAGGAGGAAAAGGGAAAGAAAAGACCAGAAGTGATGAGAAATGGAAGGAGGGTGGAGAAGGGAGCCTCAGGGATCTGGATCTGTGCTCTGGGGAGCTGGGAAGGGGCTGAGGAGGTGGGTAGGGGCTGGGTAGCACCCCAGGATTGAGTGGGCCTGCTGGGGCAGTGGCTGACCTGTTTCCCCCCACACTGGCAGGTACTCGTCCTGCTGGATGTCCAGCATGATCTCCAGGCCATTGCCAGTGCCCCCCTTCATGGTGATGAGCCGTGGCTTCCCGTCCTGCCCCGCATTGAAGGTGTAGCACTTCCCGTAGCGGGTGAAGACCTGCAGGAGAGGACACGGGGTGAAGCTGGGGCCCCTCTGTGTGGAGCACGGGGCCAGGAGAGCGTCCCCAGCCCCAAAACTCAGAGATGGACTTGGAGGAGACACTGCAGATTCATGGCACCTCAGCCCCAGAGAGCCCACGGCAGCTGTGGCTCCCCAGGGTGGTGGCACTCAGCCTGGTGCCTGCACCGGTGCCTCCTCCAAGCCCTCCTCCACCCCTGCAGAGGACGGGGCTGGATGGGATCCTGGACCTCCCCATCCCTCCTCGGCCGTTCCAGCTCTCTCCTCCGGCAGCCGGCACGGCCCCAGCACCGTGGAGCTGCTGCCAGCCCGGGGCATGTGAGGGCAGTGGGATCTCACCACAGGGTGCCCCACAAACCCTGATGTCACCAGGACGGAGGTGCCGGGCACCTCCTCAGCCATCACAGCCCCGGGGATGTGCTACATGTCCCATCGGAGGATGTCCACAGCCGGTGCCATCCCCAGCCCCGGCAGATGGGGCTGAAATATCAGCCTGTCCCTGAGCAAGCTCCAAGGGCAGCATCACCTGCCGTGCCTGATCCGACACCGATCAGCTCCAGAGCTGCTCCCCGTGCCGGGCCACCCTGGGGCTACTCACCGGCGCAAAGTCCCCGGGGCCGCAGCGCTGGCCGCGGTAGCTGCAGCTCAGCAGCATGTCCTCCAGCTGGTGGCAAGTGCGGTTAAAAAACCCGTACAAATTTAGGGGCTCGTCCTCCTCCCAGGGGTCGGGCTGGGCCGGGGTGAAGCCCAGCTCCATCCCAGGCTCGTAGTCGACCAGGGGAGCCAGGTAGAGCAAGTCCTGGTGGCTGAGCTGCGAGAGCCGCACACGGTTGATGTTGCAGAAGGTGACGGCAGGGAAGATCATCTCGGGGCTGTCCTCCTCGCTGAGCAGCGTGACGTGGTGGTACTCCAGGTAGTAGGCGATGCGGTCGGCCACCTGGTAGAGGAAGACGGAGAGGGAGAGGAGGAAGGCCAGCGCCCACAGCGCCTGCCGGGCGCCCAGACTGCCTTCCACGAAGATGTGGCTCAGCCCGTGCAGGGTGCAGCTGCTGGCAAAGGCCACGAAGTCTGTGGTCGCCCCTGTGTCCTCCTCATCATCTTCATCCTCCTCCTGCCCATACAGGAACTCATCTGCTGCATCTTCTCCCTTCCCAGTGGCTGCAGCATCTTCTGCTTCTTCCTCACTGGAGAAGGAGATGGTGCAGAATATCTGGAGAGGCATTGCCCAGCCTGGGGGTCCCAGCTGTAGTGTGGAGTCCTGGCTCTGGTGTGGGGGTCCTGGCCCCTGCCCTGGCCCAGCCTGGGGGTCTTCAGTCAGTTCCTCGGTGGAGAGAGCAGGGGAGGGGGAAGGAGAGGAGAAATGGAGAAGGGAAAAGGAATGAGGTGAGCGGGAGTGAGGGAGAGGAGCAGAGGGATGCTCGGAGCGGCCGGAGCCAGGAGGGTATATCAGGAGCAGCAGGAGGGGAGGAGGAGCGAGGGGCGGTTCCGCGGGCTCCCCGGGCCCCCTGGGACCGGCCGGCTCCGGCTGCCAGGACAGAGCAGAGACATCACCGGCTCCAGAAGTGCCGTGGGAGCTCCCAGCACTGCCTGGGGGCCCGACGGGCTCCCGAGGGGCACACGGGGTGTGCAGGTGTGCAGGTCCCCACACCGTGCCCTCCATCCTTGCGTGGTCTGGCCCTGGCAGCCCAAGCGGCCGCTCCAGCCAGGCCCAGGCTCTCCCTGCTGGGTCCCCGGCTGTCTCCAGAGCCACCATATGCCAGGCTCTGTGCACTCATCCCCAGGGCAGCTGGAGCCAGAGGTTTTCCCAAAATGCCTGGTTCAGTGGTGGATGCTGTGGTGTCCTCAGGCTCCTATGATGCATTCCTCCTCCTGCCCTGGCATTGCCCATCCCTGCAGGCTCATCCCCCTGTGCTCAGGGCACTGCCGTGTGCCCGTGAGAATCCGGCAAGTCCGACGTTCCGAGTGCTGTGAGTTCCCCTCCGAGCAGGGCTGGTCTTGGTGATTTGGGGCAGGATTTGGGTGCTGTGCTGGCAGTGAGTCCTTCTGCAGAGCCTGGTCGGTGCTGGACGTGTCACCTCGTGCTTCAGACCCCAGTGGGGCACAGGGAGCCACCTCTTCCCTCAAGGAATTGCATCCATCCTGAGCCAGCTGGGCTGGGGGTCCCAGGGAGCAGCTCTGGTGCAGGATGCTGGGATGGAGCTGGCGTCTCCTCTCTGCAGCAGCGCAGCCCCTTCTCGTGGTTTGCTGTTTTCCTGTGCTCAGCACTTCATAAAAGCATCCAGAGACCACAGAGCAATCTCCAGCCCCATCCCGGCACCGCCATCACCGGCTCAGGGGGAGAATCTAAATCTGGCAGCACTTGGATGTGCAGGGGCTGGATGGGAGGTTTGGGCTGGTGCCTGGGTGAGAGAGACTCACCCCAAGCCCTCAGTTCAGCCGCTGTGTCTCCTCCCCTGTGCACCCTGCAGGGTTCCTGAGAACATCCCGGCACACACAGACACCACAAATTGAGAGAACAAATCAGTCAGGAACGCAGAAAAAAAATCTGATCTGGTACCAGCACAGTTATTGAGATTCCTGGGCAGGTGATGCCTGTGGGACAGGCACTGGGGGATCCCCACCAGGAGCAGGGATCTGTGATGTGACAGAGGGCTGTCCCATCCTTGGGCTCCCCAAGCTCAATATTCCCTTCGGTAGGGCCCTTGTGTAAGAGGGGAGCTGGCAGATGCTGCTGGGGACCTGGGAGAAAGTGTGGATGACCTTGAGGGTGAGCGCCAGCGCCACAGGATGAAATTTCATCAGGCCAAGATCAAGGTTACACCTTTTGGGAGCATCCCAGAGAATCTGAGATGAAAAGTCCTCCTGGAAAAGAGAGTCAGGAACATCCCAGAGAATCTGAGATGAAAAGTCCTCCTGGAAAAGAGAGTCAGGAACATCCCAGAGAATCTGAGATGAAAAGTCCTCCTGGAAAAGAGAGTCAGGAACATCCCAGAGAATCTGAGATGAAAAGTCCTCCTGGAAAAGAGTCAGGAAGGTGGACTGAGTGGCTGGGAACAATCAGGACGTGGGGCCAGGTCCCAGGTGCCCCGTGTCTGATGGGGACAAGCTGCAGGGCAGGGCTATAACAGCACCAGGGCTGCTCCTGGGAGGGGGTTTGCAAGACTTTGGCTGGTTCAGCCCTGTGGGAGCAGTCTGGGAACACACTGGGCTGATCCCACACACACACTGGCACCGGAGGATGCTCTGACAGGCAGGAGCAGGTAGGAGCAGTCTGGGGTTGGGCTGGGATTCCTGGTGCTCCTGGGTTCCTGTGCCCTGGCTGTTAGCAGGGAGAGGAGAAGGGAAATGGAATGAAGGAAATGCAGGCTGAGGGGGTTGTTTGGCCCCGGCGGGGCTCGGACAGGTGAGCGGTGCTGCCCGGGGCCATCAGCCCGTCCCCGACGGTGCGAGCGAGGGGCGGATCCGCTCCCGGGGCGCGGGGAGCTTTAATGTCTCTTCTTGCGAGCAATTGCAGCAGGGAGAGAGAGTGAGAAAGCTGCTGTAATGAAAACATTCCATCATCGACTGGGGCCATTAACCTGCTTCGCTCGGCTTAAACAGCTCGCGGGGAGCGCCGGGGCTGGTTCCCAGCAGCCGCGTGGGGCGGGAGGACGAGCAGGACCCGGCTCCGGTTACCGCCACCTGTCCCAGCACCGACACCCGAGCCGGGCTGAAGGTGACCGGGGACAGCCGCAGCCTCGAGCACGGTGGCACCGGAGCCAAGGGGAGCGCGTCCTGACCCCCAGATCGGGGACAAAATGTGTTGCAGGCAGGGAGGTGCCGTCCTGGTTTGTGCGAGTTTTGGAGATGCTGGAGGAGTCCTTGGGCTCGTTCCAGCTCCTCCCTCGCCGGGAGTTATTTTTACCCTCTCTCAGGTAAAGCTTTGGCGGGGGCGAGGGACGGGGGAGGTTATAATTAGCCGTGACATCAGCCCCCGTGGCGGGTGCTGGGATGATGCCGCCACACCCGACCCGGCGCTGGGCCCGGGGATGCTCCGCGCCCTCCTCCCCGCCCCAGCGAGAGGTGTGGGCTGGCAGAAGGAAATGGGATTTTCCTGCCTCCAGCGCCGTGTTTGGCCGCTGTCCCGGGGCGGTTCGGCCCCGCTCGATGCTCTGCAGCTCCTCACGGGCCTGGGAAAGGAGGTTTCCCGGAGCGGGGGAGCACGGAGGCGGCGGGGGGGGAAGCGGGAGCGGGATTTGACGGCAGCAACAGCACATTTCACAGCCTGTCACGCTTTAATGGCAGAGGAGATCAAAGCCGGGATGGAGTTATTCATAGAGATAAACCAATCCCCGAGGAGGCGAGGAGAAAACAACATTGCAAGTTCTGTTATCCCAGGTCTCCGAGCCCCGGGGAGGCTGTCGCCGAAAGCGCCCCGGGAGCTGGACCCGCTCGGTTTTGTGACGGGCGCTGCCCGTCCCTGCCAAAGCCTGGCTGAGCTGCCCACCACATCCCTGGGGGTGGCCGGAGGTCGGAGCTGGCTGCTGGGAAGGGATGGGATGAGGGAGGACATTTGGGGCAGATGGAGACCCCACAGCCGGGCTGTCCTGCTCCCACCGCGCACCCGGGCGTGCCAATCGAAAAGGAGAAAAATGAGGTTTTTCCACGCGTCTTGGCCCAGGGATGCGCTTTGCAGCTCCCAGAGCTGCCAAGGTGGTGGTGGAGGCACCGGCAGTGCTGCCACGGCCGCTCCGGGCGGGATGAGCCGCTCTGGGACGGCTCCAGGGCTGCAGATCCCTCCCTGACCCTGACGAGAGACAGAGCAGAGGCAGCCAAGCAAGGTGGGATTGCCCGGGCAGGCGGGATCTGTGCCGGGACTAATCCTGCACCCCTTATCAGATGCTGCCACCTTGCCTCAGCTCGCTCCGCCAGCCAAGCCGGGCGCAGCTTGTGTTATCCGGCCCTTTATCCCCCAGATTAGACGCTTCACAGTGGATTAGCATGTCACATTCTAATGCAGAAAAATTGATGATTAAAAAGGAGTTTTTCCTCTGTATTATTCCCCACCTCCGCCTCCTCTCCACCCCGTCCCTGCAGGCCCACCAGCCCCAGCCTCGGGCACGGCTGATGCCGGAGCCGCATCCCCGGATCAAACAGGGGGTGGGAACCAGGAAGCCAAAGGTGCCTTTTCCAAGCCTCATCCCGGCTGCTTCTGGTGGTGGGTCCGGCACTCCAGGTCCCTGCTCCATCCCAGCCCCGCGCTCCCCGCTGCACACTCAGCACCTGCAGCACAGGACTTTAATAAAAAGCACATTATGGTGAGTAATGTGCGAACTGGACTTCATTATAGAGCCAGGGCCTCCCTGGATCCCGTTGTTCCATATGATTTCATATCAGATGAGCCTTATCTCCTCTCCAAACGCTTCCATTTAAACTCTATTAATCTTTCAAAGCTTTCCTGGGCAGGCTCTTCCCAGCCAGCCCTGCCGGGTGCCAGTGCTGCTGCCCTGGGCACTGAGGCCACCTGCAGCCACCCTGGCTCGGGGGGCTCAGCCAGGACCCCCCCGCAGCTCTGTGAGCAGCCGAGCGTGTCCATGGAGCCTCGGCTGTGATCCGCCGTGACGGCTCCGCGGCCGCCGCATCCTCCTCTCCAGGATCTGTTTACGCTCCTGTAATTGAAGCAGTTTGTACCGCTGAGAGCTTGCCGGTGATTTAGCCGCTGGCAGAGTCCCTTTGTGCCGAGCAGGGGTCACCAGGACTCCGCCAGGACGCCGAGGATGCTGCCGAGGTGTCGCTAATTCCCGTGCATCCAGGCTTGTCCCTCCGACCCTGATCCCGACGCCTTCCCGTGTTTCCCGTGGATCACGAATTACCCCTAAGCAGGTTGCGATTTTTTCCGACATCCTTCACAATCGCTCAGACAGTTCATGCAGGCAGATTCGAGCCGCCGCTTTTATTGGAGGGGGGAAAAAACCCACGGTGTTCCGGTCTGGTTTCCTTGCTGTGCTCGCTCCGGCTCCGCACGTATCACGCTTTTCAAATCTAATCTAATCCAAGCAGAGCAGTCACACAGCCCTGGCATGTGGTGCCTCTGGAAGGGTCTCCCTGTCCCTGCCAGGAGAGCAGAGGCTTAAAATCCCTGATAAATCACAGAGTGGGTGGGAACACCCTGCTCCAGCCCTGTCCTTGAGCTGAGAGCCTGGATGCAAACACACCAAACCCTCCATACAGAAAAAAACCCTCCAAAAATAATTAATTGGTTATAATATCCAAGTGTCTGGGCTGTATCAATAAATAAAAGCCGGTGAGGAGCTCCTTGAGCCCTGGCTGGAGTGGGAATTGCAGCGCTGCCTCGGGAGCTCCCGCCAAGCTCCACAGGCGATAAAACACAGGTGGCTTCAGCCAGAGAAATTAAACTGAGGCAAAAAGGCCATGAGACAGTTCATTCCCTGGTCTCCCTGTGGAGATCTGTGGCTCCAGAAACTCAGGGGATCTGCCCCCTCCAGCCTGGCTTCTCCCCACTTGATATCAGGCAGAGAGGGAAAAATGGCACCAGGAGGTTCCTGGGCAGCTCCTTTGGAGCCCTCAGAGAGCATTTTGCTACTGCCCAGCCTGGAGCTGGGAAAAACACCAAAAAGAGGCTGAGGGGAACGACTTGGAACCCCTCATATGCTGGTGCTGCCCAGGGCTGTGCTTCCAGCCTTTGGATCCCTTGGGACACACGTGCCCTGTCCTCAGCTGTGAAATCCTCACCTCCATTGCACTCAGATACCACTCGAAAGCCTCCTCATCTCTTCCAGCAGCCACAGATGCCATTAGAGCTTATTAATAATCATTAATAATTCATTTGTTAATGAGTCTTTGTGTGAAAAGGCGTTGCAAGAGGAACAGGATTGGTCAAGGGTGAAGCTGAGATGCTCTGAGCTCTTGGTGTGACACCTCTGGGGGTGTGGGACCCCTCCGGGTGTGCAGAGTGCTTTGGGGGGTGACATCTCCACGTGAGCAAGATGTGTGTGACCCCCCTGGGTGTGTGCAGAGCTTTGGGGGTGCGTGACCCCTCCGGGTGTGCAGGGGGAGCTGCCTGGGCTGGGCACGGTCCCTGGGCAGAGCCAGGGACTGAATGACACCGGCTGAGCCTGATCCTGATCCCGCAAGTCCTTCTCCTGTAATCCCACCAGAGCTGTGAGGTTCAGGATGTGCCATTCACAGCTTTAATGAAGTGGCTGTGAGGTGCAGGCACGTGGCGGCCTCTCACTGTGCCACGTCAGGGCTGTGTTCTCATCCCTCTTGTTCCTGATCCTCTTCTGCCCCGTCTTGGCTGAGACCAGTGGTGGTGGGCTCGGTGGTGCTGGTCCCACGGCTCCGGGGCTGTGGCATCACCATCCTGCCGCAAAGTGAGGAACACCCCGGCTTCCCGCAAGAATTCCCGTCCGCCTTCGTGTCAGTGCGGTGAGCAAAGCCACAAACAGCCCAGGGCTCCCCGGTCCTGCCTGACCGGCTCTGGGAACGTTCGGGTGAGGCTGGGACAAGGAGGCAGCTGAGGAGCAGCGCCTGAGCATCTCTGCTCCGTGCCCGAGGGTGAAACAGCTCACGGCTGCTTTCTGGATCATTTGCTTTGAGCAAAATACGGTGATACGGGAAAATCTCCGAGCTGCTGAGCAGACAACAGAGTTGGGGCACTCCCAACCCGCTGCGCTTCCCGGGAGAGCCGAGAACCAGCAGCAAACGGCTGCGGTCCCGTGCGCGGCGCCTCCTCTGCTCCATCACCTCCGATTATCTCGTGCCGTGTCCCGCTGGCTTTGCTCCATTCGTCTGGAAAACGGGGCAACCTCGGGGGTCAGAATCCGGGAGAGGGGGATGAGCCCGGGCGGAGTTTGCCGATGATCCAGGTGAGGATGCTCAGCCGGGCCCCTGGGAACACCAGCGGGATGCCCGAGGTGAATCAGTGCTCGGAAAGAACGGATACATGCCAGCAGTTTCCAACGCTTATAAGTTATTTAGGAGCCTGTGTGCCGCTTTAAAAAGTGATTTGCATAAATCACTCGAGTGTCTTACAGAATTTGTAAATGCACCGGCTCCGTTGGGGACTGTGGGGGATCTGCTGGGGCTGGGAATGCTGCTGGGAACCAGCCCCAAACCAGGACTATCGGGGGCCAGTGGCTGTGCCTGGTGCCTGCACGCTGTCCCCAAGTTGTTTTTCCAGAGCCAGATGGACCCATGCAGTTTGTTTATTAACTGTCAAAAGCTCCAGGAAATGTCTGGTATCAGTAATTCCCGCGCCCGGTCTCTCCAGCTGCGTTGGAGATGCTTCTCACTCCGGCTCCGTGATTATCCACTAACGCTGCGCCACGGGGGAGCTCCGCTCGCCACGGGGCTCCGGGCTTGTGACTGCTCTGGGGCCGTGTGGGGCCAGCGCTGCCTTTGGGGTCCCCTGGAAGGGGCTGGAGCCTGGATCCCGTGGGGCTGGGAGCCAAGGGAGCAGAGGAGCAGTAGCAGCCCCCGACTGAGGACCCCTGAGCTACCGTGCTCATCCCACCGGGATCCCAGGGGTGCTGCAGGACACCCCAGCACCCACCAAGAGGGCAGGTTTGAACCACACCAGGGGTTTTGTTTCAAGGGGAGAAGGCACTCGTGGTGGCAGGAGCAGAGCTCCAACACCCTCAAGCTGGAGCGAGGGCTGAGCAGGGAGCCCAGGGGTGCAGAGAGGTTTTGGGGGTGCAGAGGGGCACACATTGGGGTTTAGCAGAGTCTGAGGGGCACAGCAGGATCTGGAGGTGTCTCGTGGGGTTCACCAAGGCACAGCAGGGTCAGAAGGAGGGTGGGGAGGCTCAGCAGGGAGCAGTGGGGTGCTGTGGGGAGCAGGATCTGTTCTCCATCACAGGAGCTCCTGCACTGCTCTGGAGATGGGAGAAGGAGGAGAGGAGGAGTGTGGTTGGGGTTTGCTGGGACTCTGCAGACCCTCCCCGCTCCCTCCCTGGCTCTCTCTCTGTGCTCCCGGTGTTTCCAGGGCAGAGGATGCAGAATCCAATGCAAAAGGCAGCGGCATGATCTCCACGTCAAACTCAATTCTCCCTAGTGCCAGCTCAGCCCTGGAGCCTCATGGAAACGGTCCAGAGGTCTTAATCCTCTCCAGCTCATCGAGGCTGTCCCATGCACGCTGCCCAGGGCTCTGGGCTCGCCTGCCGTGCCCCGGAGCGGGATGGGGACATGGAGCTTGGGATGGGGCTCTCCCTGGCACGGGTTCACAGGGTGTCAGAAGGAAAAGCTGTGAAAGCACATTGTGCCACGCCAAGGCAGCGGCACAGCCAGGCACAGCCACTCCTGTCCCCCCCTGGCTGCACCGACCACCCAAAACGAGCTTCCCAAGCACGGGGCACCTCCCCGAGGTTTTGTGCAGCCACAATTCTCATACTGAGGGGTGGAAAGGAAGCTCATCCTCTGCGTTTCTCCTTCCTCCCTGGGATTTAGAGCCCAGAGCCAACACTCGTGGGCCTCTCCCTTGCTGGCTGAGGATCCCTGTGGATGTGCGAGGCTCCAGGGGAACCTCACGGGGAGGGAGGAAGCGCGAGTAGGGAGCCGGGGGGGAGCCGCGCGTTCCCGCAGCAGGGGGAGGGCTCCAACTCATAAATAATGAAGGAGGAAGAGTGAAACATTGATCTGTGCTGCTAATGAGGGTGTCAGGGAGCGTGGCCCCGAAATGGGGAGACAGGGAGAGCCCCCTCCTGCAAATTCTGTGCCCTGCCTGTCCCATCCCTGAGCGAGGCTCTGGGCACAGCCCTGGGGATGGGGACATCTCAGCCCATGTCCCTCGGGGCTGTGTCGTGACAGGGAGGTCAAGATGTGCCCCCCAGCTTTGTGTTTGCCTCTCCAGGCTTTAAGGTCATGCCAGGGTTTTGGGGAGTAGGTGACAGCACCTCCTTAAGTGTCCCTGTCACTGTCCTGGGCTGGACAGGAGGGGAGCTTTGGTGGACACCAAGCACCGCCCTGGTGCTGGAGGGGCTGTGGAGAGCCAGGGCAGAGCTGGGGTGGGCCAGTGGTCTTTTCAGAGGGTTCACTCTGCAGTATGGGATGAGTCTGAGCCTGGTCAGCTCCACCAGAGTGCCCCTGTACCCTGGTGGGGACACGGAGGGGGATGAGCAATGCCAGGACCCCCGATGTGGCTGCCAGTGACACAGGATGAAAGAGGAGGTGGGAAGAGCTCAGATCATCCCAGGCTGGGCTCCTCACGGCATCCAGCACGAGCCCCTTGTGCCAGGGGAGCCCTGTCCTGGCTGCAGATGGTTCTGTGAGCTGACCCTGGGCTGCTCCGGGTGGGCGCTTTGGGGGGACACGGGCAGTGTCCCCATCACGAGGGGACCCTGCTGCGGTGCCTCTGCTCCCCCGTCCCGGCAGCAGGACCCGGGCAGGAGGCGGCTCCTCCTCTTTTCAGGTCAGCCCAGGTATTTCGGCTCCGGCAGCCCCTCATCTGCATTCGCCGCGGCTGCCCCGAGCCCTCCCTTCTGCCAGGGACAGATAAGGCGGCACCGCGGCGTGTCGGGCCCTGGCGCTCCATCAGCATGCGGCCAGCATCGCCCCCCGGCCGGCCCCGGGACCCCCGCCTGGCCCCACGGACCCCCGGCCGGCCCCACTCATCTCCAGGCTGTCCCCATCTTGTCCCCTGCTTGTCCCCAGCTGCCCCAGGCTGTGGGGTCTGGGCAGCCCCCAGACTCCCCCTGGCTGGATCTGTCTCCATCCCCTCTGGATCAGTGAGAGAAGAGGGGCAGCCCTGGATGCAAAAGCGTCCCTGGACACTGAAGGGGCTCCCCAAAGTGCAGAGGGCCCCCAGCCCCTGTGGGCAGCGTGGGCTGATGGTTCATGCCCAGGGGCTGGACCCCAGCCCCCCCAGCCTGGCCAGGGCCCCCAGGCCCAGAGCAGCAGCGAGCCTGGCTCAGCCCCTGGAGAGGGAGCAGCAAGGCAGCAGGGATTTACTGGTGAGACAATCCCCTAGAAGCCTCTGAGAGTGCCAGGAGCCCATCCCAGCACCATGCCAACCCCTGCACACACAGATCTCCCCGTGCCGGGCTGCCAGGGGACCCCAAAGAGCAGCAGGGATGTAGCAGAGAGCCACAGCTTCCTCTAATCAAATCCATTAAATCATCCCAACCTGCTCGCGAGGAATAATCCAGGCAGGAATAACAGAGCAGCTGCGAGTCTGTTTGGCTTTTGCCGGTTGAAGGGGATGCAGAACACAGGGATTTCGAACCCAACAGATGAAGGGAGGGAGCTGGGATGAAGGTCCCTGAGGATGGTTCGGCGCAGAAAATGCTACGGTGCCCTGGGAAGAGCCAGCGTCGGAACCGGGCTCAGGCTGGAGCTGGCCCTGCTGGAGGGGATCCAGCCCCCTCCGGGCTGCAAAGTGCCTCCATTTAACAAATAAAACGCCTCATGGCTGACAACAGACACCTGCTCGTGGAAAGAGCCCATGATGGGAATTTAATGCTGATGATTAAAATCACCCAAACCGTGCCGGGACCTGGGCGGCAGCTCCACGTAAACCCAGCCATGACACAAAGGGGACAGCCCTGGGCTGGTGACGAGGATGGGGACCCCGAGGAGCGCAGGGCCACGGGCTCCAGCTGCTCGGGAACAGCCACCGCGGCTGCCGAATTGATTAGGCAGCACCCGAATAGCCGGCACTGTTCCATTCCCAGCTGGATGGGGCCGGGCAGGCGCAGGGATAAAGGCTTTATTGTGTGCTGGATCCACCAGCACAAGAACAACCTCCATGGCAGGGCACAGCACGGAGCCGCTGGGACCCGTGTTCCCAAGGGATTCGGCCATCCGTGCTCTCCCTGCTTTCCCACTGGAGCCTCCTCACCATGGCAGCTTCCAGCCTGGCACAACCCTGCTTTGCAGAGCCCAAATGATCCCGGGGAGCTGTGCCCACGTGGGAGCAGCCCAGGGAGCTGAACGGAGCCACACGTGCTCCTGGGGACAAGCTAGACCTCCCCAAACCCAACAACACCCCCTTAGTGACGGTGCTGCTGGTCCTCTCCGAGCTGGAAGGAGGCAGGAGCAGCTACAGGTGGACAAACACCCTCCTTGCATGGGGGAAAGGTGGCACTGGGCAGGGCCCACGGGTCACTCACCACTTTGAAGTCTTCGGGGGTGCATTGCTCCCCACGGAAGAAGCAGGACAGCAGCATCTCCCGGATGTCGTGGCCAGCCCGATCATAAAACTCCAGCATGTTGAAAGGTTTGGGCTTGAAGTTTCGGAAGTTGGCCTTGTCCTGCAGGATTTCCAGCTGCTTCTCATCGGCTGTCTGGATGTCTGGGATCTCATATCTTGGGGGAAAGAGCAGGGAGAGGCTCAGGCCTGGCTGTGGTGGCTGCTCCTGCTGGCAAAGGCTGCTTGGGGTTGCCAGGAACTAGCCCTGCCTGGGCTCAGCACAGCCCCACCTTGCACGTGGCATTCCCAGAGCATCCAACAGTGCAGAGTGGCCCAGAGGCACACGAGAGATGGCAGAAGGATGGATGAGGAGAAGCTGGGCATTTGCCACATTCCAAACCCATCCCACTTGCCCCGCTGCTGGTCCAGCAGCACCAGCCCTGGTTGAGGCCACCCAGCCACCTGCCCTGTGTGGTGTCCTGGTGAGGTGGTGGCCTTGCTGGGTGAATGTGCTGGCTCTCAGCTCTGTATCATGCCTGAAAACCCCTCTCTGGGGCATGAGTGGGGACAGCAGTGAAGCCCCTTGGCATTGGAGTGGGCAGGGAGTGCACCAGGCTCTTGACAGTGGCTTGGAGCCACCACAGCCATGGGTGAGGGGCTTGCCTGAGGCATGGCACCATCCTGGGCTGTGGGTCACACTCAGTGGCTTCACCTGCTGGCACCACTGGCCTTGCTGTGTGGGTTGGTACCCAGGACATGGCACTGGAGCCAGGAGTGATGGCACCCAGGACATGGCACTGGAGCCAGGAGTGATGGCACCCAGGACATGGCACTGGAGCCAGGAGTGATGGCACCCAGGACGTGGCACTGGAGCCAGGAGTGATGGCACCCAGGACATGGCTCTGGAGCCAGGAGTGATGGCACCCAGGACATGGCACTGGAACCTGTATCAACCCCACAAGACCCCAGGGGGTGGCCCTGGCCTTGTTGCATGTGCTGCACACTGGGGATGGGAGCTGCGTGCACTGGAGCCATCTGGGGCAGCCTGGTGTGGGAGCCACGTGCCCAGGAGCATCAGCAGGACCTGGTGGCTCTCAGCTGCACCCAGACTAACTGAGATGTCACTTGGGGCCACCTCCAGGCACCAGCACCCACCTGTTATTGAGCAAGGCCAGGAGCTCTCCGGCGTGGTACAGGTCATTCTTGGTCACTCGGCTGAAGCGAAACTCGTTGAGGTTGCAGAAGGTGACGGCGGGGAACGTGAGCCTGGTGGCCGCCACCTCGTCCAGCTTGGTGACGTGGGGGTACAGGAAATAGTACTGGATACGGTTGGTGCAGACGAGGGCGAGCAGAGCCAGCGAGCCCAGGAAGCAAAGTGCCCAGACCACGCGCTTCAGCGACAGCCGCTCGTACGAGAAGATGTGCGAGAGCCCGTGCAGGGTGGAGCTGCTGGCGAAGGCCTGGATGCTCACCGGCTGCCCGCTGTCCACCTCCTCCTCGTCCACTTTCAGGTCCATCATGGTCAGTGCCAGCACGCCGGGGTGGCCACTCTGCCAAGAAGGGAGCCCGTGGATGCCTCGTGGGGGCTGAGGGTGCCCAGCCCACGGCAGCCCCGGGCAGGGACGCGCCCGGCAGCGCCCGCGAGGGGCAGATGCTGCGCTGTGCCCTGCTCTTGCCCCCGAGCCTACATACATACATATATATATATATATAAATACACACAGACATGCATATATATATATATATACATACATATATACATACATTTATGTGGATGCAGCCTCTTGCATTTCCTCCCCTCCCATCTCCTCCCTGCCCTCCCCATCCCACGGCAGGACTGGGGTGCTGTGCCCCCCCCCGCCCCCGCCTTATCTCCCCCTCCCCTCCCACCTGCCCCCGCTCCCCCTCCACCTCCCACAAATGGCACCGGCGCATCGACAAACAGATGAAGGAATCGGGGATGCAAACCTGGAATCAGGGCCGGCGGCCGTGGCTGGAGCTGGGTTCGTGTCGCTGCCGCTGCGCCGTGGGAGCCGGGGCTGGGATGAGCCTCTCGCCGCCGGCTGGGAACACGGGAGCGGGAGATGTGCAGGCACCGAGGGTGCTGAGGCACCGAGCCCGGCAGCGGCGGGTGAACCGGAAAAGAAGGGGGGGGAATAAAAATAGCCTCGTTGGTACCTTGGTGCAAGCGTGGGAGCGGGGATGCGCCGGGGCCTCGCTCAGCGCCGCGCGGGGGGACCGCAGGCGACCATCGCTGGAGAGGAGGCAGCTGCCGTGTGCGAGGAGATAAGAGGAGGAGAAGGAAGGCGAGCAGGAGGCTGCTTCCCTGCCAAACACATGGATACCTCCCCCTGTGGCTATCTGGGAGCTGGTGATTTCTTCAGATGCATAATCCGCATGAAGTCATTGTCTGAGCGCTGGTGGGGCCGGAGGCCGCGGAGCGGTGAGGGGTGCCGCAGGCCGGTGGGCAGCGAGGAGGAGGAGAAGGAGGAGGAGGAGGAGGAGGAGGAGGAGGGAGAGGCGCAGGAGCGGCGCTCCAGCGATTGCAGGCGCTGGCAGGGGCTGTTGGTGCTGCTGCCGTGTGCATGTGGGTAATGTGTGTGTGCGTGTGCGTGTGCCGCTCCCATCCCCCAGCGCCTTCCAGGGATGCTCCGGCTCCTCGCTCCTCGCTCCGCCGGAGCCCCCCGGCCCCCCGCCACAGCCCTGACCCGTCTCTCCCTCTCCGCGGCCTCCCCCGCCCTTCAGCCTTCACCCGTGGTGGTCCCAGCGGCGGGGCGGGTGCTGGGACACCCCGGCCTTGCTCCTTTTTGGGGGGCACCGGTGGCCTTCCAGCTCTTTTCTGGCCGTGGGGAGCGCGAGTGTCCACTCGAGTGTCCGCCCCGGGCTCAGCCCGTGCGGCCCCGCTCTGCTGCCCGCGGCTGGTCCCTGTCACGCCTGTCACGATGACAGGGACTGACCCTGCTGGAGGCTCCGGGCCTCGCTCAGGACACGCCGCCCCTTTCCCAGCACCGTCCTTGTGCCGCTGTCCCCGGGCCAGGAGGCACCGGGCGCTCTGCTCCTCCCCGGGGCAGAGCGGGGGGGGTCGCACAGCTCTGCCCAGCTCCCCCCAGTGCCAGCACATCTCCCACTGTCCCCGGCAGGAGCGGGGTGCCCCCGTCACCCCGGCTGAGCCCCCCTGGCAGCGGCTCTGGGTGCGGAGGCTGCGGCAGGCGCCCGCCCACTGCTCCCAGTAAGGCGGCTGCAGTCAAATGGAAAAGGATGCTTCAATGTCCTTTACAAGTGTGATGCTGGAAAGGGACAGCCAGACCCCAGGGTTGTCACAAGCTGTGTCCCTGCCCAGAGGTGCCTTCCCAGCGCCGTGTCCCCACCTGAACCGCGGCAAACGGGAGCGTGGGCATTTAGGGATACAGCAGGGTGAGGTGCACGGACCCTGTTCCCAAAATCCCACGGCTTGGGCAGGCTTGGTTTGGTCCTTTCCTGGAGCATCCTCTCCCCTGCCCGAGCAGGAGCCCTGGCTTTTACAGCGGGAGCTGCTCGGGAGCAACACAGGTGGGGCACAGGGACACCCCCTGAGGCAGTGCCCCCCTTGCTGGGCTCGGGGACAGCCCTGCCCTGTGTGTTGTTGTGTCCCCAGTGCTTGGGGACGTGCCTGCGAGGCCGGGAGAGCAGCATTAGCATTCCCAGTTGGCACCAGCTCTGCCTTTCCCCTCCCCGCTCCGTTCCGCAGCCGGCATCGCTCCTTGCCGGGCCGACAGCCTGAGAGCTGTCCCTCCATTAGCGCTCCTGATGGGAGCCCGGAGAAAGATGTGCTGCTGGGATAAGGGAGAAGGACGTTTAGGAAGTGGTTGTTCCCTCCTCCAGATCGTTCTTTTCTTCCAGATGAGAAATCACTCTCCTCAGGGGTTTTATTGACATTAAATCCCCCGGCAGCACGGGCAGGGGGCGAGGAGGTCTCAGGCTGGAGCAGGTGAGCACCTGGACGTTCTTGGGAGTCCTTGATTTCTACAAGACACCCCAGGAAAGAGGCTCTGCTGCATCCCCGGGATGGAGGATGTTTCCTGGGGGGTCTCGTGGAGCTTTTGGGGCCCCAGAGACCCCCAAGGACCCTTTTCTACAGGAGCCAGGCAGGAGGAGAACGGCCAGAGGAAACTTCCTCACCGCTGGCCCTCATCCAGGGAGAACGCAGCTGCATCCTTGGAATCGAGTGGAGCGTGGGGACTGGGAGCGTTTCCGTGTTATTTTTTGGGGAAGCCACGTGAGGCTTGTGTTAATTCCTGCTGGAAGAGACAGCGGAACCAGCCGAGGGCTGTGGGATGGGTGAGGAGGTAACAGCCCCAGGTGACAACTGCAAGACACCAAGGTTTAAAGGGGCGGGTTAATGAGGGGTGGTGAGGCTGTGAGGGAGTCCTCCTGTTAAAAATGGGTGCTCAGAGCACGGATTCAGTAACCAGGGCTCCCCTCAGCGTGCCCTCAGATCTAATTAGAATGGAAAAAGTAATTAAGGGAAGGTGCGACAGAGCTGAGGCTCCCAGCGAAGGCTCTGGCAGACAGGCAGGAATCTGGGAACACCTCGGGAGTTTGGGCCAAGGGATAACTCAGGGCCTGGGGCTCTTTTCTCACCTTCCCAGCAGAGCTTGTCCCTGCTCCACCACACACACCCCAATTACGGGAACCAGCTCCCCTCCTGCTTCTTGGAAGAGCGTCCCCAGGGCAAGGATGGATAAGTGATGCTTTTCCACGCTTTTTTGGTGTCGTGTGCTATCCCTCCCTCCACGGAGGCAGCCCTGGATTGTAAATCGCTTCTTTACCTGCATCCGCTGCTGTCCAGGAGGCAAATTAATTAATAATGGTCAATTAGTGCTGTGGGTGCTGGAGGTGCTGGGCACCGCTGTGTCCCTTCCTGGAGCATGAGGCTCTGGGGGTGCCTGGCTCTGCAGTCCGGGACTGTATTTGTGTATTTAAGAGATTTAATTCAGAAGTCACCCTTGGCATGTGGCAAAGCTGCAGAGGCAGCCCTCTCCAGGACATCCAGGACAAAAATTCCAAAGGAGAGGGGGAAAAGTTCCATCCCCCCATAAACGTGGACCGAGTGATGTGTAAAATATCTTCACAGCCGATCTCTGCTAATGGGTTGCAAATTGCTTCCATCAGCTCCAGCATTACAGATTGCCGTCTGAAATTGCTTCCAGGAGCCCATTTTGGGGCCAAACACTTCCTAGCTTGGGGAAATAACCATCAGCATCATTAGCGACAGTAAATTGTATTCAAATGAGGCACCGTGGGGCCTTATTAGGACTTCTTATGTGTGCCTTTCTCGCTGGTGGGGCAGCTCCAGCGTTAGGGACTCTTGCACCTGCACAGAATCCTTTAAATGGAAAAGACTTCCAAGATCATCCTCTGACTGCCAAGGCCAGCACTGAGCCACGTCCTCAAGATGTCCTTTAAAACATCTTTGAATCTTAAATCCCTCCAGGAATGGTGCCTCCACCACTGCCCAGGACTGCCTGGGTTTGACAACATTTTCCATGGAGAAATGTTTCCTGTTTTCCAGCTCCAGGTGTTGGGTAGCTGGAGGAAAAACTGGTCTTGCCATTAAAGATGGGCAAAGTCGGCCTCTGCCAGTCCCTGCTGGCCATTCCCATTGCTTTGTGCTGCTCCTCGAGGCAGCGCTTTGCTCCAGCTCTGAACCAAGAGCAGCTCCGTTGTCTCCACAGAGATCCTGGTAGAGGTCCAGGGTTTCCTAATTCATGAGCACATCGTTAATTATCTGCTGGAAGCCAGAGCCTCGGCATCTTGGTGAGACTAACGAGGCTATTAACAGAGCTGCTTCTTGCCATGCTGGCTTGGGCTGGCCCCGAGCGCGGTGCTGTCCCGGGCGGGTGAGCAAAGGCAGAGACAAGCTTTGTATCACATCCCCTGGCACCTGTTCGCCTTCCAAACCACATCTGACCACTGCTGAGACCTTCCCAAAGGAAACCATCTGAATCCCGGGGACAGAGAGCCCAGCACAGTCAGCTCGGTGAATCCGTGGGATCTCTAAACCGAGCGCATCCCCAGCATCCACGTGGTGATAACTGGGGAAAGGTCACAGCCAGCCTGGGCGGAGGGTCGAGCTGCAATGCCCAGAGCTGCTGCTCCCAGGAGTTCCCCCTGGGGTTATCCTGAGTGAAAACAGCAGTGTTTAAACCCAGCAGTGGCCGCTCGGAGCCGCTGGGTCAGCGGGCCCCGTGAGCGGCGTCTCCGGGTGATTTATGCCGTGTTGTGCCGTGCTCTCGCTTGCACCCGCTTGGCTCTCCCGGCGTGAGGAGCAGCCAGTCCATTAAACACTGAGTCATCCTCAGCAGCATTTAATTTTGTGAGGGGCAGCAGTTTGGATAATTAAAGGCCTCCATGGCCAATGCCAGCGGCTGTGGAGAGCAGGGCTGATGGGGAAGGCGAGGACACCCGGCAGCGCCGGTTAACCCGCCACCGAGGAGGTCCAGCTCTCCCTCCCTCCCCTCTCCCCCTGCATTTTGGGTTAGGTTTTAACCTTTTCCTGCCTCAGACAGGGGCTTCCTCAGCCAGGTGAGTGTGATGATGCTTTGTGCTATTTCTGCCTGGATTAACCACGTCCTGATGGGATCTCCCATGGGCAGATCTGCTATCTGGAGGCCTTGGCTTATTAAAAGGACAAGCTGTTCAGGGAGTTGGTAATAAAGCCATGAAAGCTTTTACGAACCAGAGTTGAAGGCACTAATATCGCTGTGCTCTGCGTGGGTGAGAAATTAGACAAGAGTTCCTCCGTGCTGATGGGGTTTTTTTCTCCCCCTATTCATCTTTCTCAACAATTATCTTTTATTTTGATATCTTTCTATTTAAACCTTCAGAACTGTGCTTGGGATGAAAAGGAGGTTGAACTGCTTAACAACCATGCACCTTGAGGTGCAGGGTGGAGGCACGGCGCCATGGGGAAGGTGGTTGGGGCTCTCCTGGGGTTTTGACAGCAGGAACCATCCCCAAGAGCCAGGCAGCAAATTCCCTGGGGATGGAATCCTGTGGGAGGGCAGGAACACCTCCTCACCAGCAGCCTGGGGAAGAGCCATAACGCTGCTCCTGTGTTGCACCAACATTGCACGCCTGGGGCTGGATAGCTGGGAATTCCTCTTCCTGCTGCTCATCACCCTTTCATCTGGGTGCCCCTCACCTCCTTTGGGGCTGAGTGTGGTTTTTGTAGCCCTTTCAGAGTTGTTTTTACTCTTTTTCCATCCCGGAATCTCGCAATCAATCGGACGCATCTTTCCGGAATTGTGGACAACACCTTGAAAACCGAGGGCGGATGGAAACCCTGTGGAAAATCACCAAGATGGGTGTGTGGCTTCATTAGCTTGAGCAATTAGCATGAGGCAATGCAACACCACTGGCTCCTGCTCAACCACTGTCCTGAAACGCTTCCCCTGTGCACAAATTCCACCTTGGGTGGGTCCTGCCATCCTCACTTGTTTCACCCAGTGCCCAGAGAAAACATCTCCTGGGACACACAGAGCCCTGGGGCTGCTGCCCTGGACTGAAGGGGCTGAGGATGCTCAGGCTGGATGGGATCTGTACATGGAAGTGTGGGGCAGAGACCAAACAAACTCATTCCACAGGACACTGGGTCAAGCAGGGATCTGTGAGGTTGCCAGCAGTCCTGCAGCGCTGCCCAAAGCCATCCCTCCTGGCTGCTTGCTCTCTCACCGCTCTGATATCCGTACCCGAGGCTGGTTTGGAGCTTCTGGGCCCTGTTGGGCCACGCTGGTGTTCCCAGAGCTGTGTCCAAAGGCCAGGAGCAGGTCATGGCACACAGGTGTGTGTGTGTGCTCAGGTGACATCCCAGGATGTGCCCAGTGTGGCACAGGACAACAGGAACCCCCAGCCCCTCCCTGGGTGTGGATCCAGCCCATCCTCCTGTGCTGCCCCACTCCATTTCTGCACCCACACTGCCCTGGCTTTGCTGGCTGCTGTTTGTCCTCGTGTCCTTGTCACTGCCACAGCCCCCATCTGGATCACTTTTTCTTTTATTCCCTCTGACACTGGTTGTGGTCACAACAAAACTCATCTCATTATGGAAATGCTGAGGGTAGCTGGAAGGGGAAATGGATCCCTCCATCTGGGAAGTGCCAGGTCGGCTGCAGAGCCGGGTTGGAGGAGGCAGCTCGGGCATCTCGGGTGTGTAAAAACCGCTCCAGCAGCAGCTCGGGGCTGCGGGAACCAAAGGGTTAACGCTGCCGGCATCCTCAAACGGCACCGATGGGAGCAGGAGCCTCTCCATCTCCGAAAGCTGGCAAACAAATTAAAGCAATGTTGCAACTAATGCGTTTCTTTGCAGCAGAGAGGAGGGGAAGAGAGGCTGAAAGGCTGCGGAGACAAAGGCGGTGCAGATGGGTGCTGGGGGACCCGCGAGCGCCACGTGCAGCGCTCCCAGCTAAGCTCAGATCTGCTGCCACGGCTCCGTGACAGCGGCCGGAATAACCTGGGGAGGATTTACGAGAACCACAGCAGGGCCAAAGGGGGAGCCTGCCTGGAAAGGGCTGTAGCTGGGAATTACTCTGGTGTTGACGCTTCTCGGTGCTCGTGTCCCATTTCCGCGGGAGGGATTGTGCGGTGCAGGGAGGGGGAAAATGGCCCTGGATGCTCCAGGAGATCAGCTCATCTTCCTCCCAGCAGCCTCCCGACACACAGCAGTCCAGCATCTCCCACTTGGCTCCCCGGGCTCTTATTTGCATGGAAGAGAAATTAAACAGAGAGATGCAAATCCCTTTAAACAATTTAACGGAGCTGCTGGCCCCGGTGGAGCCGGGTCTGGGGCTGGTGGATGCCCAGGGGGAGGAGGTTGCTTGGCAGAGTTTGGTGTGTGGGCTGGGGGAGTTGGACCCACAGCCACTGTCCAGGGGCTGCTGCTGCTCCCCGGCGTGGCTTTGTCCTTGTCCCCTGTTGGCAGAAATGTCACATTTCTCTGGAAGGAGGGGCTGTGTCCCCTCCCTCGGCAGCCAGGCCCATGCAAGGAGCAGATGGAGCCCATCTTGAACGTGCAGTCTCAGCAAAAGAAAAGCCAATAATGGAGTTAATTACAGACGTTATGTGATCACAGGGGATTCCCAGGGGATGCTGGCAATGGAGCAGCCCTTTGCTCGCCATCCGCAGCACCCGGCCGGGGGCTGAGCTGCCCTCCCTGGGGATGGCTCATGCACAAACGCCCTGGATGGACTGACTTGGAGCTCTGTGGTTCTGGGGGCTGTATCCATCCCTTCCCCTGGGGTTTTCCTGGCTGTGTCTCCTGGGGCAGATTCACAGGGTGGCTGGAAGTGCCGAGCAGTGTCTGCTCTCCCCAGGAGCTGCTCCTCCGGGTGTGAATACCTCCGTGAATACCCCGAGGGCAGAGCAGTCTGCCTTTGTCTCACCGCTGAGAGAAACCAGGAGAGAAATCGCGGCCGCTCCTAAACTCCTCGTTTAAAAGTGAATTTTAACTTGGAAGACCACAGACCCCTTACCTGGAGCCTCTGGGGCAGCTCTGCCCTCTCTCCCCCAGCCGTGCAATGTCTGATCAGTGACACAAGGGACTTCCCAGTGGAAAGCGGCAGCTGGAGGATGTGGATGTGCTGGTTTGCCCTCTTGGTGCTTCTGCTCTGCTCCCCATCAGCTGAGCTAATAAAGTTTGGACTCGTTAAATCCACAAATGGTTTCAAAGTCGATTGCCCTGGGCTGGCTCGCATCTCCCGCCCACCCCTCCCCTCGCCTCTCTGCCGGGGAGATAAGGATGGCAGTGGCTTTAATTCCTCACTTATGCATCGACTGCCAATTCTCCTGTCCGCTCACCCTTGATAAATATTGCACAAAGATTTGGCGGCCAGTGTGCCAGAGATAAAGGTCCGGTCTCACCAGATCTCCTTCCTCTGTGCCTTTTGTCTCGTTATGTGTCCAATTTGTTAAACAACACACCTGCTGCAAGAGGCTCTTCCCATTCCCTCTCCTGCCTCGGATTATTGCTAAACCTCTGCGTGAGCCTCCAGCCTGGGCTGGGAGCTGAGGGCTGGGGAAAGGCGCTGTCATTTCCAGGCCTTGAGCTGTCA
Organism: Parus major; assembly: GCF_001522545.3. Classification (NCBI taxonomy): domain Eukaryota; kingdom Metazoa; phylum Chordata; class Aves; order Passeriformes; family Paridae; genus Parus; species Parus major. Next base: position 45,369 of record NC_031798.1, on the reverse strand, counting down.
TTGATCGGGGATCAATAACGGAGCTGCCTTGGCTCAGAGCTCTCCGGGCCTGGCAGGATCCTCATCGCTGCTGTCGTGTGGGGCCGAGGTGCTGCCGTGTCATCTGTGAGCCCAGCCCTGGGAGCAGAGCCCAAAGCAGGATTTGGGGATGCTCCTGTGCAGGAAACCTGCAGAAGAGAGTGTGCCAGGTTTTAGCAAGGCTAAAACCCTCCTTTGCAGCCGGGTGCTGGCTGAGCTCGGTGTGGGGTGCAGGTGAGGTGCTGTGGGGGCTGTGTCAGTGGGAGCTGTGCTGTGTCTCACCCACCCACCCCATTTGGGTGTGCTGGGACTGGCTCCCCCAGCTCAGAAACCCAGGACCCTGCAGGCAACAGCCCTGATGCTGCATCTCCTGCCCAAGCCTCAAATTTCAGGGCTGCTGGAAGCAAGGGGACAGACAGAGACCATTGATTGGGGTGGAGAGGGAAAAAACAAGAGGGAAGGTCTCAAGAAACCTAATCACTGATTATAGATCTGGCTGGTGACATGGTAGAGCTGATTCCCCCTTTGCATCCTCATCCTGAGTGTTGTCTCTCTCATGAGAAGATCAAATTAAAGAAGAGACAAGTGTTGCTGAGGTCTGGATGTCTTTGAGCTCGATGTGGCACACAGGTGTGTTATTCCTGCTGGAACACCAGCTGTCCCAGGCAGCTTCAGGGGCTATTTGCCTTCCAGGTCTCTGGACTCCGCAGTTTGGCAGTGGCTCTGACAACATGGCTTGATCACTATCGTTTCTAAATCCATGAGAAATGTCATCTGAAGTGCAACAAATAACGGTCTGATTATCTGCTGGATCCTAATGCTACTCCCTGGAGATAACAAGCTGCAATTTTCCCCCTGGGCCATACAATAATCGCCCCAATTACTCCCAAGCAGTGGTTATTAAACTCATGGCACCGCTTTCGTTTACAAAGCAAAAATCATTAAGCAGGTGTGTGTGTGTGTGTTTTTGCTGTTTGGCTGGGAGTGACCGAGGTTGTTCTTGCTTTGTTCTGGGAGAGGAACTCTTGGTGGCTGTGGAAAACCTCCATGGCTTTCCCACCCTGTGTGGCACAGTTCTGTCAGGAACGGTGCAGAGGAGCCTCCGGATGATCGACCAAATAAAATGCAGTTGGTGTGTGTTAAATGCTGGGGTTGGTATCCCGGAGGATGCAACCTCTATCCAAGTATAACGTGGAGGGATTTAGGGAGATAGCGTGGTTAGCTGGGATGTGATGGGCATTTCAAACACAGCCCAGGCCCTGGCAGGAGAGGATGTGCTGCCGTGCTTTGGCTGGACTGCAGGTGGGAATTGCAGGGGGTGCCCCACGGCAGCACAGGCTGTGGGGTGTCACCCCTCTGCCCCATCAGCCTGCAGGGAGAGGGGACAAGGTCCCCTTTGTCCCAGCAGGCTGTCACTGGGGTTTGATGTGTCACCACACACACGATGGCTCCCACACGAGTGTGTCCTCACCCGGACACCGAGCTTCCAGCTGCTCAGGGAGGAGAGCAGAGCCAGAGCGAGCAGAGGGAGGGATGACCAGGACCAGGGAGGCAGCGCTGGTGAATTATGCATGACTCCAGGAGGGGAGTGTTATCTGCACGGACAAAGGCCTGTGCCAGCAGCCCGGCTCCGCTGTACCTGTGCCTTCCTTCGCCCGCGCTTTATCTCCGCTCCCAGCTTGTAATTCAGCCCAAATATCAGAGGAAGCTGGGAGATTAATTTTCTCTGTTTGCATGGCAAAGGAGAGGGGACACGCTCTCACTCCCGACTCCCAGCTGTTTAATCCTCCACCAAGGCCTGCCGAAGGAAAAGGCAAAAAATTTATCAGTGTTGGCAAGTGGCTGGTGTGGGGAGGGGCGGTGGAGCCTGGGGCCCCCCGTGAGCAGGTCGTGGGCACTCACAGCAGGCTTCATGTGTGGTTTTGGGCTCTAGGAAAATGCAAACCCTTCTCTCCCCAGGTCCAGAGGAGGGTGTGGGTTTGGGAGAGCCAGAGTCATTTTCCTGTGTCCCTTTGGGGTGGGAGCCTTCACGGCTGTGAGTCGCTCAGATATTTAAGAGATGACAACTGTATTAACACAAAAACTAGATAAAGATCCCTTGAGTTTAAAGACAGAACCATCAGCTCAGCTCTTATTTTCCAGCCCTCTGCCTTAGCTTACTCCCTGGCTTAAATGAAATCATAAATATCAGCCCACAAAGGTCCTTTGTCACCGCACGCAGCTCCCGGCGACAAGAGGTCATTCATTAAAAGCCAGATGAAGGCAATAGAGACTCCCTTTGTTTTTTAAGGAGTTCAGGATAAGGCCGTGGCTTTGCTGGTGTTAATGCACTGTTTCACTTCGAGGAGCACGGCGACTTCGGCTCCTCCCATCCGAGTGATCTTCACCCCGAAGCTGATGTAGGAAACACCCCGGCTTCTCTTAGGCGGGACACCACACATGAACCTGGTTTGTTGTTGGACTAATGGCAAAAACAGGGTCCTTCTGGCCCCTCCTCACAGACCCCATGGACTCCTCATCCCCCTGCTCCCAGCCCCCGTGGGTGATGCTCTGGCCACATTTTGCCCAGCAGCTCTCACCCAGCGCATGAGCCTGATGCCATCTGCCGGCCTCTGCCTCCGGCCAGCCAGGAGAAAGCAGAAATTAATTCCCTAAAAGGTCCATCTTCCTCTGGCTAAGCCTCGGCTGCCCTCGCTGCTCAGCACGATGGATTTTTCCCTCTTGCTACAGAACAACTCCTTTTTAACACCCCTGCTGTATGAATGCATCAAGGAAATGCATCTAAGATTTATTTTTTTCTCCCTTTTTTTTTTCCCTGGAGAAAGGTTGCTGTCTTAAAATGTCTAATTCCGCTTGCCTCCCCCTGCCTTTTTTTTTTTTTTTTTTTTTTTTTTTTTTTTTTTTTTTTTTTTTTTTTTTTTTTTTTTTTTTTTTTTTTTTTTTTTTTTTTTTTTTTTTTTTTTTTTTTCTTTTTTTTTTCATTTTTCTTTTTTGAATGACTGTTTATGAAGACCATCGTGCTCTAACTGGTTTTGGATTAAAAGGAACTTAATAAAGGTTTCCCCTGAGCACAAAGCTGCACAAATGGGTTTGCAATTGCAGAGTTAATTACAGGAGCTGGGCAGAGCAATCGGTGTTTGCAAAGCTTCACCAGAGGATGAGGCTGGCAGGGAGAGGCTTGGCTTTGCTCTTTGCTCACACAGTGAGGCACCAGGGCAGGTTTTCCTTCCATCCTGCCCCAAAAGATCGAGGAATGGGGTCACCATGGGCACAGAGCCCTGTCACATCTTGGGGTCACATCTTGGGGTCACATCCTGGGGTCCCTGGGGTCGGCCAGAGCTGCCCAGTGAAGGGTCTGCAGTGGCTGGAGGTGGAGAATGGGCTGAAGACCAACCCAGTGAGGCTGCGGGAGGAGCTGGAGGAGAATTTCTGCTGCCTGAGAATGTGAAGTGCTTCCGCCAGTAATCGCCGGAATCATCAAATTAGCATAAATTCTATTAACGGTTTCCCAGATGAGACATTTCAAGGCTTCTCCCCCCCTTCCTGACACAAACAAAAAGGGAATATAATTACTTTGCCATAAAGCAGCTCCTGAAAAGGCCCTCAGTCCTTCTGCCTTTCTTCTCCGGCGAATAAAGCTCCAAATGAAAGGTGCTGCTGACCTCTCTGCTCTCATCATTCATCAACCGAGGAGGAGGAAAAGAGGCTCCACAAAGGTTTTAGGGCCTGGGGCTGAGCAAATGCTCGTTTGCCAGGTCCACAGCACAGGCTGGGGGGGTTCTGAGCAGCTTTTTGGGGTGCTCAGATCCTGCTGCCCTCCTGATTCAGAGGAGGATTTGGAAGGACGATGGTTGAACACATATGGAAGAAATGTAATTTGTGTAACACAAGCCCAGCACCTACTGCAGTAACTCACTACAAGCACCGCGGGGGCAATCATCTAAAATAATGTGCTTTTTTATTGGCACGAGATTGCGGATGACAATTTGAAAGAGAACAGAATTTGCTTATGAGCAAAAGCTTCCTTAACTCTTCAGAACGACACTAAAACAACTCGCCTGCCTATAAATACGATCTGCCAATAGAGACATCTTAGCATCTTGGAAGATTTAATTACAGGCAGGAGCTGCAGGAGGCCCCGGGCTGGCACCAAAACAGCTGAGCCTCATCTCAAAGGGGGGATGTACCTGCACAAGAGACTCTGCAGAGCCAGGTGTACCCTTCAACCTCCAGCTTCTTCCCAGACAGGGGCAAATTGGCCTTTTGGGAGATCTTTTATTCTATAAGTTCATTTATCAAAGTCAGAGCCTTTCTCTTGCTTGGCTGTTTGCTCAGAGGATGAGTTGTGTCCCTTCTAGGCCTCACTTCCCCTATAAAATGCTGATAATTTTTGCTCTCTTCTTCACAGTAACGTTTACTTTTCCAAAGATCTCGAGGCTTTTTACAATCTATTACAAATTAATTATTATTAAGTTAAAACAAACTATATACCCTAAATAAAGCAGTTCCAACAAAGCAGCTGGATGATGAGAGCAATCTGCTTTATGAACTCCCTTTTCCACTGCGCAATTTTAAGCATTTAGTTCCGCTTTCTAATTGCTAATATCCATTCTTCAATTACCCGCTGTTTTGTTTCAGATTTAAAAGATTAAAGCACGTTGTTATTTTATTATTATGTGAATTCCCTTTGTGTGATTGTTAGGTTTGGGTTTTATCTGCTTGCATATTAAACGCCTGCACAGGGAAGACTCGTACGTGGCTTGAAATGCGTTTCGCCTTTGGCGCAAGTTGCCGGCTGTTACTCAAATCAACATTTAAAGACAAAAATCAGGCAAAGCATCGTATTTCTCAAGCGCCAACACTTCATAAACAGCCTCGCGGTGAATCTCAACCCTCACCCGGCTGCAGCCAGCCCCTTGCAGGGACCTTTGCAGAACCACGGCGGGGGGCTCAGGCCCTCACGAGCCCTGTGCCAGTGTTTTTGCTGGAAATGAGAGCCAGGGCTCGGCCTGAGGAGGGATTTTCCTGCCCAGTTCAGCCCCTCTGGAGCGCTGGACAAGGAGCAGGCCCAGGCCTGGGGGGTCCCGGGCCCTCACGGAGTCCCCGTTCCTACGCAACGCGGTCTGGCACCAGCGGCCAGCACCAAAGATGGCGCCCGGGCGGCTTCAGCGCGCGCGCGGCCGCGCCCCAAGAACGGCCCTAGAGAACGGGGGGGCCCATCCTCAGCAAACATGGCGGCGCGCCGGCTTCAGCATCCCGCTGCGCCCAGCCAATGACACACATCGGTGGGGCCGGACCGCGCGGGGATTGGCTGGAGGCGCGGATTCAAACCGGAGCGCGGGGCGGTTGGGGATGCGCGCGCCTCTGAGCTCCGGGTGAGGGACCCTGAGGGGAACCTGGGGGCGCTCCGCTGAGGGACCCTGAGGGGAACCTGGGGGCGCTCCGCTGAGGGACCCTGAGGGGAACCTGGAGGGGCTCAGGTGAGTGCAGGGATGGGCGGAGGAGGGCTGGCGGCGAGCTGGGAGGAAGCGGGCGCTCAGGGAAGTGCGGGGGATCCGGAAGGCTGAGGGGAGCGGCGGATCCCGGAGCCGCCCAGGCCCATTCCTCAGGGTTATCGGAGCCCCGGTCGCTCGTCTTGGGGATCGAGACCCATCTCCCGGCCTCGGGGGTCGCGGCCTCGGGGGTCGAAGCCCACCTCCCCGCCTCGGGGGTCTCGGTGGGCGTGGGGATGGTGATGCTGGTGCTGGTAATTGAGGCACCGAGCTGGGCCTGCCCCGTGCTCTGAGTTCGCAGGGCAAGGGCAGAGCTCTTCCACACGGCCCAGTCCGCCTGATAGAGAAAGTACTGAGGGTATCGGTGTGCCTGTGAAGTCTGTACTTGTGAAACAGGTACCTCAAAGCCTTCTGTGCTTGTTGTGATCCCTCCTGGCACCTCTCCCAAGCTTTCCAGCACCAGCGCATTTCCCTGCCCTGCCTGCCCCAGCCACCTCTCGCATTAGTGAAGTCATTTCTGTCTTGCTGAGCTGGAGACTTTCCCCTTCGCTGCCTCTGTTTATGCCGTTGTTGCTGCTGTTTGAGAGAAATGTGCTGACTGGTTGAATTTTAACAGCTATTTGCAGGAGGAGCTGTAACTTAAAATGCAGCTAAATTTAAAACTGTATTAAAATTCCCCGGAATGTTGCTCCTATTTTTATCTTACAAAGTGCTGAAAACTTGCAGGTTTTTTGTGGCCTATATAGTACCAAGATATTTGTAGACAGGGCATGGGCTTTGTTCTGTATCCTTTCTGCTGGGAAGGACTTGGGATCCCTCATCTTGCCTTGGGTTCTGACCCTCAGTGCTGTGCTGGAGGATAGTGGAAACACTAAGGTGGGCAGATCTGCCTCTCTCCAAAGCTCTCTTATCCATAAACTGTGGAGAGCTGTGGATTTTCATTCCCAATGGAAAAAAGGAGATGCATAGATCTCCATAAAACATGAGTTTTGTTCGTGCAGCTTCTCGAACACGCCTGAAAGCATTACAACCAGTAACTCTGAGGCTGGTTCTCTTCTCTTTGGGCTGGTTTCTGCTCGGAGGTGGGAGGGAAGGGCTGGGCTGTCATTAGCTGTGTTTTTTTGGCAGGAGGATGGAGATTGCCATGGTGAACCTGCGGGGTCTGTACGAGCAGCTCACGCGCCAGGCCGAGCTTCTGAGCGAAGGAAACGAATGCCGTGAGTTTTGTTCCTCAAGAATCTGCTGAAGATGCTAAAACCAGCCCAATCTGGGTTTTTCCTTTATGGAGAAACATCGAGTCCCAGCTGAATTTCTATGCAGGGCCACATTCTGCTCGTAACAAACTGTGCTGCTTGTGCAATGTCTCATGTTCCAGCTCTTCTGGCTGGTGCTGACAGGTCTGAAAAGTGGATCTCGTGTGGCTGGGTTCTCCACACCTCAGCTGGGAGCAGGTTGGGCATCAAGAGGAAGAATTTCTTCATGGAAAGGGCAGTCAGGGATTGGAGAGGGCTGCCCAGGGAGGTTTGGGATCCCCATCCTTGGAAGTGTCCAAGGAATGACTGGACGTGGCACTCGGAGCTCTGGGCTGGGTGACAAGGTGGGGATTTGGCACAGATTGGACTCGGTGATCTTAGATATCTTTTCCAGCCTCAGGAATCCTGGGATTCTGTGTGAACCGATTCCTGCTGTCTCCTCTGCTTGCCCAGCTAAAGCTTCACGTGTTCTCTCTCCAGAGTTTATCCAGTTAGCAAAGAACTTTGAGGAGTACCGGAGGGAATGGCAGAAAACAGAGCACGAGCTCGGCAGGTACAAAGATCTCCTCATGAAGACAGAAGCTGAGCGCAGTGCCCTGGACGTGAAGCTGAAACACGCCCGCAATCAGGTGGATGTGGAGATCAAACGGCGACAAAAAGCTGAGATGGACTGTGAGAAGCTGGTGAGTAATTCCTGTTATCCATCAGCTGTTGGGAGGGTGGAGACAAGGCCATTTAACTGCATTGATCAGTGGCACTCTTGGGGAGAAAAGGGAAAAAAAAGCAAGGAATTGGTTCAGCTTCTTGGAGCAGCCTTCTGCTTTGATCTGGGAAAGGAGACTGAGCTGCCATTACCTGTCTGAGCTGCCATTACCTTCCTACAAGCATTAGCAGCCCACTGACACAAGTTCTGAGAGCTTATCTCTGGTATCTCAAACACTTGGGGTCTTACAGTAATTAAACACAGAGTGTCCAGCTGCTGATGTTATCTGTGCTCACAGGAGCGGCAAATCCAGCTGATTCGGGAGCTGCTCATGTGTGATGCCTCGGGCAGCATCCAGCTCAGCGAGGAGCAGAAGTCTGTCCTCGCCTTCCTGAACAGGCCACAGACTTCTCTGGGAAATGCAGGCAACAAAAGGTAAGGAAACAGCTTTTTATTTGAGGTGTCAGGCATCAATCCAGCTGTCGGCCTCTGTGACACATTCCGCACCCATGTCAACAGTTTTCCTTTTTGTTCCACTTTAAAATACGGCTCTTCTGAGTCAGTGAGATTGTTCTGGAACCGTGACTGACTGAAAGCCAAACTGATACAAGCTGCTTCTAATTTTTGTTTTTTAGGCTGTCTACAATAGATGAATCTGGCTCAATTCTGTCAGACATCAGCTTTGACAAGACCGATGACTCACTGGTAATGTAACTCCACGTTCTGAAGTTCTTCTCCCCTGTAAAGCCTGAGGGGAGGGGGTTGATCTCCAGAGACCCTTTGTGTTTAGATTACTGGGATATTAACCTGGCTGAGCTGATTTGCATTTCCCGGGTGTGCTGTTGGCTAGAATTTGATGAAAGCCCTGGCCAGGGGCTGTGTGGTATTTACCATTAACCAATGTATTTCCCCCAGGACTGGAATTCCTCGGTGGTGAAAGCTGTCAGGCTGAAGAGGAGAGAGAAGCGGGTATTGTTCAATTGTTCCTTGTCACACAGTTTCCACTGTTCCCCCTGGCTGCCACAATGCCACCATCTGTCACCTCACAGCCACCTGTAGTGACCTCTGAGCCACTGAGCAGTCAGACCTTGCATGGATGTGCTGTGAGGGTTTAGATTGAAATTTAGGTCTGATGCCATTGTTTGTCTACCGAAAATAAGTGGAGTTTCTGTATATCTTGTGGTGTTACAGTCTGGGGTTTGCTAGAAAACACTTGGAGATTATTAACAGCTCCCAGATTAGGGGAAAATGGTGACATAAGGGGAAAGTTAACATTTTTCTATGCTGTAAAGGAGCTGGTGCTTGTTCTGCTTTAATCTGCAGAAGATACAGGTGGGAAAGAGCCTTAAACCATCACCTAGAGGAACTGGGAAGAGTCTGGGATTTGCTTAGTTGCTGTTTTTTGTGTGTGTAGTTTGTGGGTTTGTTGGGGTTTTTTGTCCTCTTTTCTTAGGCTAGCTTTCTTTTTCTGAACTGAATTATAAAGCTGGCTAGGAAAATTATCTGAAAGAGGTTTTCTAGTTCTTCCTGGCACCTCGAAGGTTGCCACAAAGCAGAGGTACCTCTGGAGGACTTGTCTGCACACACCACAGATGCACGAAGCGTTCAGTCCTCCTAGTCACGCTGAACCAGTGTCATGCCAAGTGAAGAGCATTCCTGCTCCTAAACAAGAATGTGCTCTCTTTCCAGCGCTCTTCCAGGAAGTTTGCTGAAGGCCCCCCAGCTCCTCAGAAGAAATCCAGATCCATTAGCAACACAGCAGACCAGGTATGGTGGTCACAGCTGGGTTTGTGTGCGCTTGGCCACGGTTCCTGCCTGTTTCCAGGGCCACTGGCACTCCTGTGTTCTGTCAGCTCTCCTGTCACTGGTGTATTTGTCATTCCAGGCTAATGAATCCATAGTAGCAAAGACCACTGTGATGGTCCCCAATGATGGTGGCCCAATTGAAGCCATTTCTACCATCCAGACTGTGCCTTACCCTCGGAGGAGCCGGAGGAAGAGCGGTAGGTTCAATCTCCATCCTGTCCTGACACAACTACCTGGCCTATCCTGAAATGTTCGTTATTCCAGGACCTGGGAGCTGCTTCTGGTTTATGATAGCTGTGCTTTTGGGGGCAGAGGGTTATTCCAGCCAGTCAGCCTCGTTCTCTTGTGTCTTCCAGGTCCTTTGCAACCCTGGAACAGCGAGTCCAGCATAGGCAGTAAGCAGCTGGAGTCCAAATCAGACACCGATGGCTCCAGCACCCCGCAGCACAACGGGGGAGTGAGGCTGCACGACTTTGTTTCAAAGACGGTGGGTCTACAGGCAGGAGGAGCTTGGAAAAGCATCTCCTTCCATCTTGAAATGTGTGTGATAAGAGGCTAACAGCTGTGTCAAGGGAGGTTTAGGTTGGATATTGGGAAAAGGTTCTCCCAGAGGGGCGGTCGTGCACTGCCCAGGCTCCCTGGGGAATGGGCACAGCCCCAAGGCTGCCAGAGCTCCAGGAACATTTGGACAATGCCCCAAGGGATGCACAGGGCAGGATTGATGGGGTGCCTATGCAGGAGCTGGACTGATGATCTCTGTGGGTCTCCTCCAGTTCAGGCTATTCCATGATTCTATGGCTATGTCTCGGGTCAATACCTGCATGGATCAGGGAACTGTTACCCAGTTTAATTCCTGCCGAGTTACCACACTGCACTAATCTCTCCCATCTGTGTGCTCTGCATCACCAGGTTATCAAGCCAGAATCATGTGTTCCATGTGGAAAGAGAGTCAAGTTTGGGAAGATCTCTCTGAAGTGCAGAGACTGCAGGGTGGTGACTCACCCGGAGTGCCGGGAGCGCTGTCCTCTGCCCTGCATCCCCACGCTGACGGGCACTCCGGTCCGCATCGGCGAGGTGGGTCTGTGCCCTGGGCCCACCTTGGCTTGGGGACTCTCTCAGCTCCAGGGCTGCCTTCCCCAGCAAAAGCTCCTGTTGCTCAGAGCTGCATAATAACATGCAAATGAGCTCGCTAATGCATCATTCCACAAGCAGGGAGGGGGTGTAGGGGTGTGATGGTAGGAGGGCGTTGAGTGGGGAAGGTGGCAGCTCTGGGCAGGCGATGCAGCGTTGTGCTGATGGATGTGATGTTTCTTCATCAGTCCTGAGAAGAGCAACAATTCTTGTTTTCAGACCATAGATCTTGCTGTGAATTCCTGAGAGAGTATTTTCCATGTCTTGGTGACTGAATCAGTCTTTTTTTTTTTTACTTTCCCTTCTTCCTTTTAGGGCACCTTGATGGATTTTGTCCCTTCTACTCCTCCAATGATCCCTTCCATCATCGTGCACTGTGTTAATGAGATTGAGCAACGAGGGCTGCATGAGGTAAGAGGAAAATGAAGTGTGAAACAGTGCTAATGAAATGGGTTGTGCTGGTAGGGAAGCACAAATTTTTAACCCAAATATCCTGTATTTATGATATGGACTGTGCTGCTCAGTGAGTGACTGAGGTGTGGAGAGAAGGTGGGGATGGAAGAAAATCAGTTGACCTCCTCCTCTGAGCCAAGCTTTGTGCCAACAGACAGGCATTTACCGCGTCTCTGGCTGTGAGAAGACTGTGAGGGAACTGAAAGAGAAGTTTCTTAGAGGAAAGAACATTCCTTTGCTCAGTAAAGTGGACGATATCCACGCCATCTGCGGCCTTCTCAAGGACTTCCTGCGCAGCCTGAAGGAGCCCCTCCTCACTTTCCGGTTAAACAAGACTTTCATGGAAGCTGCAGGTGAGGAATTGCTGTGTGACATCTCCAGCTCTTTCCTGAGGCTCAGTGCTTGTGGTTTTGCTGTCAAGTGAGCCAGCAGGCCTTGCTGCTCTGTGGAGTCCTCGTGCTTGAATTGTAGCTGGGCAGGATACAAGATTATTAGCACAGCATGAGCAGTTTCTGGCTTATTTTTCAGGGTAGCTGTGGCTGTGAGGGGCATATTGCATCTTCTGGGAGTGCTTTCTTAGGTCTAAATATTATTTTTTCCTGCTAGAAATCTTGGATGAGGACAACAGCATTGCTGCTATGTATCAAGCAATTGGAGAACTGCCTCAGGCCAATAGGGACACCTTGGCTTTCCTCATGGTCCACCTGCAGAGGTACGTTCTGAGGGACAGTGGGGTTGGAACCAGGTGATTTTGAAGGTTCTTCCCAACCCAAACCATTCTGTGATCTGAAAGGGGAAGGTTACCCCACGGGTGTTTTTTCTGATTGGGTCTGGTTACTGCTTGTGAGCATGAACAAATTCTGGAACAAACCCTCTGCTCCCTCAGAGGCCAAGTGTGTGTGGGACAGGGGACTTGTGTCACAAGTGAAGGGGTGAAGCTACATTCTTTTTGAATTTCTTATCTTGCAGGGTGGCTCAGAGCCCGGACACCAAAATGGACATTTCCAATTTGGCCAAAGTCTTTGGCCCCACCATAGTTGCCCACGCGGTCCCAGATCCTGACCCCATGACCCTCCTGCAGGACACGAAGCGTCAGCCCAAGGTACAAACCTTGGTGACTTTCTCTCTTCCAACCCAAACCATTCCATGATTCTGTGATCAGTGACTCACAGGGGTGTCTGTAGGTCGTGGAGCGACTCCTGCTGCTGCCCATGGACTACTGGAGCCAGATGATGATGGTGGAGCAGGAGAACATTGACCCAGCACACGTGATTGAGAACACCAACGCCTACTCCACTCCACGGACACCTGAGATTCAAGGTAATCCTGCCTTTTCCTCCCTTACTAAAAACAGCAATCCCAGCAGCCTGGGAGGCTCTCAGAGCTTCACACAGGGAGAGGGAAAAGCAAAGTCTGCCAGGAAATGCCAGATTTGTCTAGTGCTTTTGACAGATGCCAGGGAATGCCTGATGTTCCCTGCATGGCAAAGAAAAAACTTGAGCTGTCTCCACACTGTGCTGCTCTCTTTTGGCAGTGAGCATTCTGGGACCTCTCACCACCCCAGAGCAGCAGCTCTCCAAGACACCCTCATCCAGCTCCCTCTCCCAGAGGGTCCGCTCCACCTTCAGCAAGACCACCCCCAAGTAAGTGCCCGTGGGTGCTCTCATGCCATGTTTGGAATGACTGCAGGTGGTTTGGGTGCTCTAGGAGAGCAGATGTTTGGGGGCAGTCAGCATTTACTGCTCACTAAACCCTCCCTTAATCTGTGCTGTGGGAGCAGCAGCTGCCTGATGGGTAACAAACATCCTCCTGTGTACACAGAGGAACTTAGTTTGGGAGGTGGGTGAAATTTGGGTGAACGTTCCCTGCAAGAGGGAGAGTATTAAACTTCTGTGTCCAGCAGGAGGATGATACCTTGTTATGTTTGGTCTATGTTATACCAACAGGATATCAGTATGGAATCAGAATCCATACTGATGTTCTTGTGTTTCTCTTGAATTAGATTTGGGAGCAAAAGCAAGTCAACACCCCAGTTTGGGCATCAGGGGAACTTCTTTGCCTCTCCTATGCTGAAGTGAAGACCTGGGAGTTGGTCTTGTCCTGGCATTTGCACAGCAATGCTCACATGTGGAAGAAGTACAGGTTGTCTCTGTGGCCCCTGGCAGCTTATATTAAATGATGTTTTGCCTTTTATCTTTCAGCTTAACTGAGACTTTTAATGGGATTTTATAGTGCAATTTATTTTTATTATCTAATGCTGTGCTGAATGTAGTATTGGTGAAAACAGTAACGAGCAGGATTTGTTCAGTGCTAATCATTAAAGAAACTCTAGAGAATTGGCATTTTAACTAACATCTGTTTTTTTCCCTGTGTGAAGTAGAGCAGTCACAAAATGAGGGTCAGTTGGTTGGGGTTTTTAGGACTCCATAGGATGTTGTTGACACAGCAGTGCCTGAACTTTGTCAGAATCCAGGTTTTCCATCAGCACAGTCTTTCCCACCTGGCTGGTGGTGCAGCTGCAATCCTGAGGATGGCAGTGTTGGACTGGGCTGATGGCAAAAGCCTCTCTGTAATGAACTGCCCGAGGGACTGTGGCTTCTCCAAAGGAACATTTCCTGCTACTATATTTTATATATTTATATATATGTGTTTGCAGGGGTGAATTCTGTAGAGGAGGGTGTAGATACAAAGCCAAAGGGATTCCTGGGGAGCCCAAAGGAGTTAATGCTGCTCATGCTGGTGAGGGGAAGGAGGGTGGTTCAGTGGGGGTGGAAGTCCTGCTTTCCCAGGATCTGGGACCTTGCCCTGTGTGAAGACACCTGTGGAACACACAGGAGATTATCAAGTGGCTGTTTTTATTGAGCTTTGGAAAACTGTCCTGACTGTGCAGTGAAGTAAATGCTGATGTTTTACACAACCCACAGTTTTGTGTGCTCTGGCTCATGGTTTTAATTCGTGCTGTGTATTTTCAGCCAGGCATGTGTGGCCTCAGTGGAGGCTGAGGGGCTGATCTCTGAGGAGCTCCTGCCCCAAGGACTGATCCCAGCCCACTTTGCTGCCCTGGGCTGTGGCTCCTGTGTCCAGGGGACAAAGGAGGGTGACAGGTTTGGTCCCAGCTCTTGTGCTGGGAGGTGAAATAGCCCAGGGTGGCTGTGGTGGCCTGGGCTGTTTCTCTTTCCCCTTGGTTGTGAGGTCTGGGGGGTGAAGTGTTTGTACACTGATGCTGGGGCCACCGAGCAAGGGGGTGTTTCTGGCCCTGGGTTCTCAAACACACCAGGTGTGCACCAGAGGGGCACTAAGGTGTGTTCTCCTTACCCAAATTCTGGTTTTGGGCACACTTGGTCCTTTCCTGGAGCATCTCCCAGACTAGGTCCTTGCCTGTTCCTCACTGGAGCAGGAACGTGGTCACTGTTGGTGGCACCTGCTGAGGGACACCTGAGGAGGCCACCCCCACTCAGGTACACAGAGGTGACCCTGGCAGTGCTTGGGGGAGTGACTGGGATGGGGGATGCCCACCTGTGCCTTCAGGTAAGGGCACAAATTCCAAGTGGGAAGGGCTGGGATGGGGGATGGAGAGTGAGAACAGTGAGGAGAGGGCAGATCTTTGGCATTCCATGCTCTGGATGCTTCAGGCTGCAAGAAGACACCAGCAAGGATAATTCACACAGAGAAATATTTATTGATCAAAGAATATTAAAAGCCACAGTTTGGCTCCAGAAACAGGGATGAAAATGTCATTCCTGGTGGGAACCAGTACAAGAAAGCTCCTGGTTTACATCCAGGCAGGGGCAGGCGTGCGTGTGCTTCTGAGGATTAGTGTAGATAAAATCACCTCTGTGGGCTCCTTAATCAGCAGAGTTAAAAGCATTTGGACAGAGCAGGGGCTGTCTGTGTCCTGTCCTGAAGGACTTCACTCTCATCACGGCTCCTCACCGATCCTGTGGAGGAATCCACCTCCTGGTTTGTTGCTAATGGTGGAATTCTTCTAATTAACGAGTTGATTTCTCACATTGCCCTAATCAGTGTTCAGTTCTGATCAGTGGCAGTTCCAAGGGAGGGTCCACACCTGCTGAAGATTGTGCTCAGACCCCGTAAGCCAAATTCTTCACTCTTGTTTTCATTCCCTGGGGGAGAAGCAGGACACAGCAGCGTGGCTGAGGTTTGGGCACTTGGTTACCCACGGGTGGGCCTGGATTTGATGGCTGAGCAATGGGGTGATGTGAGGAGCCAGCAGAATCACCATGTGAGGGATGGCACTGCTGTGCAGAGCCAGACAGTTCCTTTTGCCCTTCTAGCCCTGGGAAAAATCATTCTCTGCTCTCTCTGGCATGGGGTCATCCTCATCATCCAAACTGAGCGCAGCAGAGTCCCCGTACAGGTGCCGGTCGGCCTCTTGGAGGAAGCGGTGGATGTTGTTGGCAGCGTCGGGGTCACCGATGCGCTGGTAGATCTGAGCCATCCTCCTCAGCCTGCGCCCACAGTCCTTCCTATGGTCTGTCTGCACAGGAATGCTGTAAGCAGCCATGAACTTGGCTCTTGCCTTTTCCAGTGATCTCCCCCGGTACAGGAAGAACTTTCCCCAGGCGAGATTCAAGGCTTGACGGTACCTGAGGCTCAGGGTGTCGATTTTCTCCTGCAGCTCCTTGTAGATCTCTTCTTCCCGTGCTGGATCCCTCGCACCAATGAGCTCTGCCAGCTGCAGCCTGACAATTGTAAGGTCACGGTCTGGATGCGCCTCAACAATTTGCTGGAGGTGTCTGATGGCTGCATCCAGTATATTATTCTTGTCCTCCTGCTTTGCTTTAAGCCAGTGTTGTTTGTAGCACTGGGCCAAGGCCTGGTAGAGAAGGTGGTAACCCGAGTTCTGCTGCACGGCTCGCTGGGCGATCTCGAGCGCTCGCTCTGTCGACTGTGGCATCCTGAGAAAAACCGATAGTCTGAGGACCTCGGGGTCAGAGCTTCCCTCTGCACATTCTTCAGCCAAGCCAATTGATTTTTCCCTATCTCCTTGTCCAAGTAGCCTGGCCAAATATATTTTGGCTCTGTAGTTATTTGGCTGCTCATTGATAATTTCTTCCAACGGGGCTATGGCTTTGCTGGCCATATCAGGTTGCCAGAAGAAATTCCAGGAGGAATAAAGAGCCATTCCAAGCCCAGTACGGAAAGATCTGTTCTCTGGTTCGAGCATCAAGGCCACCTCGAAGCACTCTCTTGCCCGCTGCCCATTGCGGGCTCTGATAACCAGGAGGGACCAGCCTTTGTGTGCCTGGATGTGCGGGATCAGCCCCACGTCCCAAGGGCTTGGGCAGAGCTGCTGAGCTCGTTGCAGGCAGGTTTCAGCCTCCTGGTAGGAGCCCTGGAGGTAATGAATCCAAGCATAATTGCCATAGATGACCAAAGAGCTGGCAGTGGATGCCGGCTGCTCCTCCTGGTTGTTGCGCTCCTCAGCAGCTCGGAGGCTTTGCAGAGCTGCCGTGCTCTGGTTGTCCAGCTGGTGCAGGAATGCCTGGAGCCCCAGGAGAGCCACCTGGTTCTGGTGGGCCGTGTGCTTGATCTCGACATCCAACTTCTGCAGGACGTGCCGAGGACTGAGAGAGTCAACGTCCAGCTCCCAGGTGAAGTGACACTGGAGGGCGTCCAGCTTCTCCTTCAGCTGCTCCCTGCTGCAAAGGGGAAATGGTGAATTATGTTATGGAAGGGTGGGACCCTGGGCTGCCCACATGGACTGGGGGAAAAAGAGGAAGGGAGGTGGAGGAGGAGACTCTCTCCAGTTGCTCAACACATCCTTTGCACTCGGGCTACTAAAGACCCTCCAGATTGTTGTTCCAATCAGCCCATTTTTCAGTGAGCCTTCCCACTGGAGAGCAGCAGGGCAGGAGTGCAGTCACCAGTGCCTGGAGCCAGGGCTGCTCTCTTATCTAAAGGCCCTGGGATGGGCTGCAAAAAGGGAGAGCAGAGCCAGCCCCACCCATACACTGAAAGCTTCTTCACCTTCTATCAGTAGGGGCTGTGCCTTCAGCTGAAGGATGAAGAAATGGCTCAGAAAAGAGCCCAGCAAGGTAAGGAAGGTGTTAGACTGGAGTGTCTCTTCCATGAGGAAAGGCTGAGAGAGCTGAGACTGTTCAGACTAGAGAAGAGAAGGCTCAGGAGGATTTTAGAGCTGTGGAAATAACTGAAGGGAGGGTGCAAAGAAGTGCCAGGCTTTTTTAGTGGCGCCCAGTGAGCAAGAAGGGCACAACCAAGCCTAGAAAGCTCCATCTGGACATCAGGAAACTTAACCATGAGAAGAAGAGAGGCTTTGCACAGCTTTCCTGGACAGGTTGTGCAGTCTCCACCCTCAGAGAGACTCCAAAGCTGTCTGGATGCAGTCAGAGGACAAGACAACTTTCAGAGGCCCTGTGCAGCCTTAACCATGGTGGGATTCTGAGGCAGGATGGGCTGAGCCTTGTCCCCTCACCCCCTGTCTCTGTGACAAGGAGGGATGCTGGGCACTCACCTCATTTTTGCTGCGGATATCACGTCACTGTCGAGGGACAATGGCTTGGCTGCACCTCTCATGTGGCATCAGACCCTGGCCAGGACAGTCTGTAACCTGAAAGGCAGACTGAGCCTTAAATAGGAAAGCTCTCTCCTGGGTGGGGTCAGATGAAACCACTTATCTAGGATGAAACGAAACTGAAAGAGCTTAAACCACGAAAAGAAAGTGTCTTCTTGCTGTCCATCTTCCCTCCATAAAATGACACTGGATAGACAAGGAAGGGAATCCTGTGGTCAGAGCAGCGGGGTCTGAACTCCCCCCTGGAGACTTCTCCCTGCTGGAAAGGACTTTGGTGTTAGAGCTGTCAGGAGGTTACACCTGGTGTGAGGTGATGGAGGATCCATCAGAATGGAAATGCTGCTTCACCTTGATCGGTGAGGAGCCAAAGGCTGCAGGACTTTGTCCCCAGGACTCATCTGGATCTGCCCTGGTGGCTTTGTTGGGGTTTATCTCGTCTGCCTGGCACAGCAACCAGCCAGAAAAAAGGGGATGGCAAGTGTGTTTGCACAGTTTGGTGTGAGGGACAGTGGTGTCCCTGGGGTAAATCCCAAATCCTTCCTTAAGGAGCAGGAAGTGCTGACAGAGCTCGGGATGCTGAGCTCGGGGTGGCCCCAGGGGTGTCGTCATCTCACCAGGAATCCATTGCTGAGGCTTTGGCAGGTGACAGAAAGCAGTGGAAATGACAGAAAAAATAAAGGTAAAATGCAGTACACGTGGTGTGTCTGGGTGTAATGGGGGATTGCAGCCCTGGGAAGAAAGATTCCAGTAGAGAGAATAGTAAAAAATATATTAAAATAAAGTAGCCTCAAGTAAACTCTAAACTGAGAAGGAAGAAACCACCAGCCTTAAAATCATATTCCTGCCAGCAAAGAAGAAAAAACCCATCACTATTTCCCCCTCAGGATGCTGATGAGTCACTGCAGCAGAGCAAAGGAAGGAGGAGAATTTACTGCTGGAGGAGCAGGGTAGATGCTTTTATCCTCTGTGTTTATTTTTTTCTATTGCTGCCAACCTTTAAAAGAAAATGAGTAATTTGGCTATTAGTGTTAGCGCTGCTGGATGAACAATGAGTGATTGCTCTATCTTGATTAGACTGAAGCATTAATTAGTCAACCAATAACATCTAATTCTTGAATTCTCACATCAGCATCTTCTTTCAGCCTCTTTCTGTGCATTTGGGCTCCACCAAGCTGCTTCTCTCTTGCCTGAGGTGGCCAGGATGGGGCTGTGTGAGTTGGGTGCTGGGCAGATGTTTTGGCTGCCTGGGCTGGGGCAAAATTGGCAGGATGGAGGAGAAAATTCACTGCTTAAATCCCTCAGGCCTTGACAACAGCTCTTGGCTACATCTGCTAATATTAGGGCTGGTTTGAGGATGATTACAGTTCTGTGCAACAGCTATTAATATCATACAAAGCTTGGATGGAAGTCAAAAATAACAGCAAATGAGAAAAGTACCAACCAGCAGCCAAACAGGAAGTACAGGCAAGGCTCGGTGTTGTGAAAGATAAATGTTGGGAAGGAAAAGCAAAAGAGCTGCAATAAGATGCAGAGGAAAAAAAAAAATACTGATGTTTTTGCTGGTGGTTTGAAAACAGTCCTTGGCTTCAAAACATTCTGTTGCATCAAATAACACTGATCGAATTCTGAGCTGATTGAAAGGAAATCCTGCTTTATTTGCCTAAAAAACCACCTGTTTGTTATAAAGTTCCTTCAGTTGGGTCTGGGCCACAAGGAAAGGGCTCTGAACCACCAGAGTGAGCTGCAAAACAGACAGAACCTGGAAATGTTCTTCAAATAGTGCCTGCAGTGTTGGGAAGCTTCAAGAAGCTTTATCTGAGTAGTCGAGGCCAGAACTAAAAATACTTTGAGGTGTGGCCACAAAATTTCTCTGACAAAGTTTGAGTCCTGGCTGAATATCTGAATTCTTGCTCTGCTAATTGTCTATAAATTCCTCACTGGTGTTCAGGTACAGGTGAGGCTCCTGTGAGTAAGAGGATGGATAAAAAGGTGTTTTCAGTTTCTCTCAGTTTCTATTTCACCTTTTCAGCTCCTGGCAACTGCCCTTGGGTGTGCTCACAGCTCTGCAGGTTGGGTTTACAAACCCCTCCAGGGAAAGAAAGACTTTAAAACCTCATATTGGTACTTGCACAGAGCTATTTAATTTAATTTAATTTAATTTGTACAAGAAAAGCCTGGCTTGGAAGCTTGAGGAGAGAATCCTTTGCTATCCAGGTGCTGAGGGCCTGGCACAGGCACCCAGAGAAGCCGTGGCTGTCCCTGGATCCCTGGAAGTGTCCAAGGCCAGGCTGATGTGGCCTGGAGGATCCTGCTCTGATGGAACCACGGCAGGCAGGGTGGAACTGGGTGATTTTTTAAATCATAAACCTTTCTATCACCTCAGTGTTTTTGATGAGACCAGAACAGGTGATGTTTCTCCTAGAAAAGGGTGGTGAATTTCAAAGTTTTTCCCCTGCTGTCTGTTCCCTGGTGATCTTCCCCAAGCACAGGCTGGTGCCAGCAGATGGCAGAGGCTGCCCATGGATAACGCTGCTGGCTGGTTCTGTCCCCAGCCTGGCAAAAAGAGCCATGCTTTTACACCACTTTCACATTTCTGCCTCGCAGATGGGTTATTTTTTAACAATATTCCAACCCCCTCTCCTTTATTTGGATGAAAACATCGATATTTGGGAAAGTGGTGGTTTGCCACGGGTCAAAACAAGGAGGGAAAGCAGAGCAGGACCTTAGAGAGGGTGTTCATCCTTCTCACAGCTGAGCTCAGCCCAAGGGGGAGGACTGGGCAGCGTTTAAAATGAAAAAGGAAACATTTTTTTAAGTAATATAGACAGAAACTGAGGCCAGTATTGTCTCACCACGATATTTACCCTCCTTGTTTGCAAACACTTTGGATGTGCAGCCTCTGTGCACGCCCTGCTTCTTCCTCACTCCCATCGTGGCTCTTGCATCTGCTGGTTCCTCCAGATAAAGCTGGCCTGGACTTTCTGCCTCGCTCACAGTGGGGTGTGGGGTACCACCAGAGCCTGGATCTGCTGCTGGGGGTGATGCAGGGAGCTCTGGATGGAGCTGGCAGGGAATATCTGCACTCCAGACACTCCCAGCTCCCCCCAGACCGGCCAGGAGCACTCATGTGATGCTTTTCTCTCCTGAAACCTGCAGGGAGATCTGGGCAGCTGCTCAAGCAGCAAACAGAGCTGCTGTGCATTTCAAAACCCTGGGCTGAGATACCTTCCCAAAACACCTTTCTCCCGAATTATTCCATCTCCAAAACCACCAGGCTTTGCCTGTTTACAGCTGGGTGAGGCAATGAGGGCACTGCAGAGGCTTCATCAGCAGAGAGGAACGATTCCAGCGAGAAGATAGCGAGGCTTCAGTTAACTGTCCCCAGCTCCTCACCATGCCCACGTAGCCAGGGTGTGTCTGCAGGGCCTGGAAGACACTGAGATACCAACGGCCTCCCCTGGCTGCTCAGGGAGGGCAGCTTATCTCCCAGAGCAAAGCCTTTCCTGCTATCAGCACCCCGAGAGACACCCAACTGTCTTCCAACTGCTCTGATGGAGTGATAAGCCCGGAGTGTTTGCTGCTCAGCCAGCCTGGGAAGCTCCAGAGCACCGGGGGCTCATCTGGGGCAGGGAGAGCTGCAACAGCCTGGTTGTGAGTGCTGGGAGAGTTTGGGATGTTGGGAGTTCTGAATTCCTCCTTTTTTCCCAGCTCTCACCCTGTGAGGGGCTGTAGGGTTCACCCCAGCTGAGGGCGAGCAGCGCAGGCAGTGAAAGTTCAGGGAATTGAAAAAGGAAAGTTCAAAGAAAAACGGTGAAAATCCAGGAAGAATTTCTATGTGGAAAGGGAGGACAGGCACGGGAAGGGGCTGGGCTCCTGGGGATGTCCAGGGAAGGACTGGATGTGGCAATCAGTGCTCTGCTGTGGGTGACAGGGTAAGGATCAGGCACAGGATGGTCTCAGAGGGCTTTTCCAACCTGAACAATTCAGGTGTGAAACGCTGGAATTGGCTCCACTTGGAGCAGTACCTGTCCCTGAATTCAGACACCACCTGAGGGTGTCAGCATTTTGTTTGTGTTAGTTTTGCAGTGGTTTTCCAGGCACAGTGGCTGTGGTTTCCCCCAGAAATGAATCCATGAGGAGGTGACCAGGTATGAGAGAACCCACGGGATTTTTAGTGTTGATAACTAATAAAAGCCAGAGCACGAGGGGAAATCAGATCCTCTGATTCCAGCAGCTGCTCCAAAGGCACGTGGCTCTGCTGTCTGGGCATAAAAGTAATGAAAAATTGCGGTGTTGAGATTTTGATAAGATTGCAGCAGTTCTCACTGGCAATTAACGGAGGAGTTTCTGTCTGTGGAAGGAATCTGTGGCTCTCAGTCGTTCTCCAGACAAGAAGCTGATGGAGGGTAATGCCAAGAAGGCTGAAATGTGTCAAAACTTCAAAGGGTGACGGATCAGACGAGGATTATAATTGACAGAGGAGAGAAATCTCAGTGTAGTAAGGAAAAAACAGTGTAGAGATGCACTAAAATTAATCTCTAAAATCACTTTCAGGTGATTTGGGTAAGATTAAATTCACTCAGCAGGTGCCAGAAGGCCAAGAAGGGAACTTTAACCTAGAGAGGGTAGAAAATGGTCAAGGAAAAATGCCAAAGGTTTCTCTTAAAACAGAGGCTGAAGATCTGAGAGAATTATGTGGTGTTAGCATCTGGGAAAACAGTGGAACAAGGACTCAAAAGTGTTGTTTGTCAGCACCAAAGAGAATGAGAAACTGCAACGGTAATTGGGCAAGATCCAACCATCCCAAGCAAAGATAATTGAGCTAATTTACATCTGCAGTGATGTTCTGAGCGCTGCTCTCCCAGAAGAGGCTGTAAATACATAAAGTTTTATGGCTTTTGATACTGTTCCACATGGCCCATGAGAAAGAGAAAGAAACACAGCATAAAATCACTCCAGAGCGTAGCCAAGGCTGCGACTTGCCCTGCACAGAGGACAACTTTGCATGGTTTCTTTGCAGAACAGAAGGGTAGAAGTGAAGTGTGTCTTTGAGAGGTTAAAGAATTGGATCAGGAGTGGTGAAACAGGTCCTGGGCTGGGCAGGAGAATGTTTCCTTCTCACCTCTGTTGATGGAGGCTTCTGTAGATGGCTTGGAGAGGAAGGTCATTTTAATTGCCTTGAAATAAATAATTTTCTGCAGACAGATCCTGAAAAATCCCTGCTCCCTCAAATGCTGTGTTTCTCTTGGGCCTTTGCTCTCTGAAATGGCAGCTCTCCCTTCTGAGAAGGATTTTATCCTTTGCCAAAGTCCCAAACAAGAGATTACATGATGTGATTTCCTGTGTGAGCAGGACTGGCTTTAACACCCCACTGAACCTCTCAGCCTTGGAGGTTGAGGTTTGTTTTCTTGAGTGTTAGTTTGGCACCAAGCCAGCCAAGCCTTTGTGTCCTAACTTTTTATCTAAACACAAGCACAAAGAAAGGGGAGAATAAAAGCATGCAGTGTCTTCCAGAAAGAGAAAACAAACTCTAATTCTGAGTGTTCCTCCATCAGCTTGCAGGAAATGAAGGGACAGAGGTGAGATGTTTTCTCTAAGCTATAATTCCCCCCCCGTGAGACGACAGCTCCCTGCTCACTCCTCTGTCAAGCAGAGCTGGAGGTGGCCATTTCCCAGCCAGGCACGTCTAACAGCCTCATCCATTCTTTCCTTGTGGCTTTTTCTCCTCTTTTCCAGCTCAGAGCACCTGAAGCTCTGAGAAGGCTGTCGGAGCCTTCCTGAGTGGTTTATTTTTAGCAGCAAGAGCAGGCTCCAGGCCCTGGGGAATGCCATGAGTGATGTAGAAACACTTGAAAATACCAAACTCCCCCTTTTCCACACAAGTGAGCTCTTAAACCTGCCCAGACTTTCTAATGGCTTCATCCAGCCCTTGTGATCGTATTTCATTTCATGGGTTTTATTTGATGTTTCAGTCCCGAGATGTTTCTCCCCACGTAAATGTTTACCAGCTCCTTCCACTGCTTCTCTCTGAAGCACCAAAATCCCAAAATCTTGCTCTGGATGAGTCCCATGGCACGGGGCTGGCTTTGACCCCGTGAAAGGAGAGCCCCTGATTGTTTTCCCAGTTTTCCCCAGTTCCTGGGGAGCAGCTCCGAGGCTCTGCCGTGCGGGTGTTTCATCATTCCATCGTTTCAGCCGGAGCACAGCAGCCAAGCAGAATTTCCTTCGAGCTCCAGATAAGCAGATCCTGGTTCTCTGCTCAAGCAGCCCCTGGGGTTGCAGCTTTGAGAAAAGCCTCAAGAGGCTGAAGGGGAAGGAAGTGTTGAATGCTGTGGATGTAGGACATGAAGAGGAAAAACAACACCCAGAGGTGCAGCAGCTTTAAACACATTCCCTGAGCTGCTCAGGGTGGGCATCCCAAAGCTGCAGCTGCAGGTAAATGTTTTCTAAGCCCCTGTTTGGTGAGAATTCCTCAGGAATCAACAACAAAGAGTCAGCTCATTGTGCAGGGAGCCTCGATCAGCCGTGGAGAAAGTGGATCACATATTGAAAAATCGAGTTGTCTTTGTGAACAACATGAATGATCAGGTTACAAATCCCTACAAAAAAAACCCCAAACAATTCCAGGCTCTCTGCTGAGGGCTGCAGAGCGTGGCTCTCCCAGTGCTGAGATGTGAAACGTGTCAGGGCAGGCACAGCATTGCTTCTTGGAAATCACAGCTCTTCTCAGCATCAGCAGAATTCAAAAAATTTAATCATTTCCACTTCCAGAGAGCAGAGGGAAACGGCACCCGGCGCTGCACGGGCATTATCGGGAAGATGGAGCGGGATAAGAAAGTTGTGGTCAAACCCAGCACAAAATACTTTTAACCAGACTGATCCTTGGAAGAAAATCTTAGAAAAATCGATAACAAATCAAGGCCAGCAGTAACAAACCAAGGACTCCTGGAGAAGTATTCCCTAATTTCAGACAGATCCATCTGTGCTCAAGCAACAGGAACTAATGGAGGGCAGAGAAACACAGGCAAAGAGTTACACCAGGCTTGTAAATGCACAGATTGGAGGAAAATAAATGTGATCCAAGGGTCCAGGGACACAGGACAGGGACTGAGTGTGGAAAATCCTCATTTTGGGGCCACCTGCCAGAGCAGCTGCCAGCTGGGCAGAATATCCAGGAGGAGACTTGGTCCAAGAGAGACAGAACAGGACATGGATGTGATGAATCCCAGCTCCTGCCGTGTCCTGGTGCTTCCTGGTGGGATGGGAATTCCTCAGCTCCCGGGTGGTGGCTGTGTCACCCCAGCAGAGGTGACAGAGGGACACCCATGTCCTCATGCCGGGAAAGGTGTCCACACCTTCCAGGATCAGCCTCCAGATGGTGCTCCAGCCAGTTCCCTGGGATTTGCAAGGATTCGATTGTCTCACAGATGGCTTTTCTGGGCTCAGGGGGAAGGAAGGAGGGTGCAGAGTGCTCAGCCCTTGCAGGGAGCCTTCGGCTGCCTCTTCCTCTTCCTCGCTGGGGGCAGCTCCTCGTTCCCAGCTCATCCCCTGGGAGCCCCCGAGCTCGGGAATGAGTCACAAGCGAGGTCCCCATAGGAAAGGAGAGCTGTGGATTCAGAACCTTGACGGTTCTGGGTAGGAAAGGTTTATTTGTCTGGTTTGCTTTATAAATAAGCCAGAAAGCAGCAGCAGCTTTGTTTTTATGCTCTCACACTCGGCGTGTGGAGGAACCTCATCCAAGCCTTGGTCCAGGCCAGGGAGAGCAGTCCCTGTGTTTGTTTAATGACTCAGAATGCAAAACACCCCACTAGATAAGGCCAAGGAGAGGGGTCAGTGACTCTGTGGGACAGCACTGAGGACCTCCCTGCTCCTTCTGGCCGTGGAGTTTCATCCAGAGTTCCATCTCCATCCCTCCTGAGGATCCCACGGGGCCTCCTCGTGCTGTGGCTGAACCTTGCTGTGTTGTGTCTTGAGTGAGGAAAAAAGGGTTAAAGAGAAACTGGAGCAATTTAGTGGAGAAGAGAAAGATTTGAGGTCAAAGAGCAAAATGTTCCCGGAGGGATTTAGGCAGGGGACCTGTGGAGTCACCCAACAGATGACTCCAGGGAGAAACTGAAACCCTGAGAGGGAAATTAACCCTGTGCAGGCAAGGTTAAGCCTGGCATTTTAAATCTGTCTGCTGAGACGAGGTTGTGGCAATCCTGTTGTACAGGGATGAGGGATCAGGGATGTTACACCAGGAAAATCATTGTTTGCAGAGATGCCACAGGCAGAGGGGAGCCAGGTCTCCTCCTGACTGCTCCCTTTCCCTGCCCTGGGAACAGGAGAATCCCTCGTGTTCCCCCTCCAAGGGGTGTGGGGACAGAGAGCAGCATCCAGGAGGAGCTTTTTTATCCTGTGGGCTTGTTTGAATCTCTCCATCACACAGTGGTGTTCTCCCTTTCACAGGAACAGCTCCAGCCCCTTTTTTCCCATTACAAACTCCTGCCTTCGACACTTAGGGAAGGGATTCTGGTTGTTGCCCTTGGAGGATGATGCTGATAAATGGTGGGGATGGCTCTGGGTCTGACAGGAGGCTCTGCTGGTGAGCTGATGAGCCTCAAAACCCAGCCTCAGGCACAGAGAACTCTCAGAAGCTCTGGAGAAGAACAGAAAGTGCTTCAGCACTCTGGGGACGTTCAGCCTCCTTCTCCCATTGCAAAGGGCCCTTCCCTGTGTGGCTTCCCCTCCCCTCAGCCTGATTTGCAGAGCACTCAGGATTCCAACAAATCTGTAAAACTGGATATTTCCCTCACCCAGCCCACTCTTCCTTCAGCCCTTATCTGCCCTTACCTGTCTCCACTAGGTCGCTTTAAAAGTCCCAGACACTTCCTTCCTTTGTTTGTCTTGGCTGAAAGGGAAATGTCTTGTGTGTCAAAGGTTTAATGCAAATTCCTGTCCAAGCTCTTTACTACCTCTAGCCTTGGTAAATCAAACTCTTTCTCCCAAGTGGGGATTTGCACAGTGAATCAGGTTCTCTCCCCACATTCTCCCTCTCCTGCCTGCACGTGGGATTGAGATGGAGCAGCAAAACAAGGTGATAAATCCCCACAGGCTGCTGCAAACTTGGGATGGAAAAGAAGTTCTGGGTTTCAAATGTGTTTGCACAGAGCCAGAGTTTCTCAAGGGCTGTCCCAGCTCTCCTCTCTCTTTAGGAAAATCACCTGGGCTTAGAGACCCACAGGAGGGCAGGGGGCACAGCCTTGCTGAGCTCTGCCTGCACTCTGAGGATGAATTTCTCCATGGAAAAGGTGGTCAGGCATTAGAAGGGGCTGCCCAGGGAGGTTTGGAGTGCCCATCCCTGGATCCAAGGAAGGATGGGACGCGGCACTCGGTGCTCTGGGCTGGGTGACAAGGTGAGGATTTGTGCACAGGTTGGACTCGATGATCCTGCAGAGCTTTTCCAGCCTCAGGGATTCCAGGATTCCGGGATTCAGCGCTCTTTCCCCAGGACCCAGAGATGGAGGCTGACAGTTCCTGTCACCCTGGAAGAGTAAAAATCCTGGTGAGCCTGAGACACTTTCTTCAGCAGGAATCTGCTCTCCCATTCCCATCCCAGACCTCTGCTCACGTTTGGCTGAGAGCAAACAAGGACCTGGGAGGAGCCTCTGGAGCTCCAGCAGGTGCAGAACCGAGCTTGGGCCCGAGTTTGGTGCTGGCAGGGAGGGCTGGGCCGGGTGGCCACAAGCCGACCACGCCAGCAGGGCTTCGGTTGGGAGCCCCTTCCTTTGCAGGTGAGCCCCTTGATGTCGGCTCCTCTCCGCTCCTGCTGGCACCGTGCGGTTCTGAGCACCTGACTGCGGCACAGCCCGGGGCCAGCAGCTGCCAAAACCACAGCCCTGGGGAAGCCAGCTCGCTGTGCCTCGCTGGGAGCAGCCCCTGCTGCACCAAAACAAACCCAGCCCTTCTCACCCCAAAGCCACCGGGCAAACAGGAAGCTACGAGCAAGGGTGCGGGCTCTGGGGTAGGGAGCCCAGCTCCCAGCTGTGAATGGTTTCCAGGTCAGCTCTGGGGTTTTCCTGGCTGGCTGGCATCCCTGCCCAGAGCAGGGCATGAGCTGGGCACTGGCACTGCCTCCCTCCCCTGCTTTGCCCCCAGACTGAACGTTAAACTGCTGCAGCACCTGCCCCAGCAGCGGCTCAGGTGTCGGCGCTGCCGTTAGAGCCACCAGGAGAACTGGTGGAGAGCCAAGAGCTGGGGGCCAGCCCGTGCCAGTGCCACTGTGCCGAGTACCAGGGCTTCAGAGAAAGTCACACTCCCTCCCTCACCTCCCCTTGCAGCTCTGAGCTGCTCCAGGAATGTGGAATAAATCACAGAATCCCAGAATGGTTTGGGTTGGAGGGGACTCCAAGCTCATCTTGTTCAGTGTCCCTGCCACAGACAGGGACAAGCGCACTCCTTGCCCATCACCTTGCCTGGTTTACCTGGTTTACCCCTCTGTGACAGCTCCAAAATGAACCACGATGAGGAGGAAGAGCCTCTCCTGCTGCTCTGTGACAGCTCCAAAATGAACCACGATGAGGAGGAAGAGCCTCTCCTGCTGCTCTGTGACAGCTCCAAAATGAACCACGATGAGGAGGAAGAGCCTCTCCTGCTGCTCTGTGCCAGGATCTGTGGCTGGAGGGGGCAGGAACAGGACACTGATCTCAGCAAGGCACCTCCATGTTTCTCCAGCTCTATTTTTCCTTCCTGGTCCCATCCTCCTTTAGAACATGAGAATGTTCAGAGTGTTTCACCACCAGTGTTTGAAGCTTTCCATCACTGAAATTCCCAGAACCAGCCCTGGAGCTCCCTTGGTTCAGCACCTGCCTGCTGGTGCCTTTTCATCCATCTGTGGTGATTTGGGTCTGTCACAGAGGCACAGCAGGACCTTGTTGATGGCAATGCCAGAGCAAACAGCCACTTTTGTGGATGTTCCTGCTGAGTCCAGCCTGAGATGCTCCTGGTCCTGGCACTCACAGGCGTGGCAGGAGCCAAGAGCCACCACGGGACACGGTGTGGGGGGAGATGATGGATTACAAAAGCGGCCGGGAAATTTCTCATACATTTCCTGCAAGGTTTGAAGTCAATCCTCCCTGTATGACACCTCATCCCTCCTCTTCACAGCTGCTTC
Organism: Parus major; assembly: GCF_001522545.3. Taxonomy (NCBI): domain Eukaryota; kingdom Metazoa; phylum Chordata; class Aves; order Passeriformes; family Paridae; genus Parus; species Parus major. The sequence continues at coordinate 16,805 of NC_031798.1, read as the reverse complement.
TCATTTCCCAGCCATACTCTTCCTGTTTTGTTAGCTTTTTATTTATTTTTTTTTCCCTAAATGATTTTTTGGGAAGGTGGGGGGCTGTGTTGAACAGCTGCACACAATTCCCCCCTGGCCATGCCTGCACCCATCACTATATATAGCCTCAGACAAGCCAAACAAATGAGCAGGGCTGGGGTTAATAATCATAAAATGGAGTTGAGCTGTCTCTGAACTGTGATTTACTGGGACCCAGGCCAGGCGAGATCCTCCTCACGCCCTCGCTGCAGAGTCGTCCGCAGGGACCAGCCCCTTCAAAAGAGGAGAAATGATTTTTAAATGCCTTTTCTCCAGCTGAAACTCGAGATGGGAAATGGTTCAAGCAGATTTGCCGGTGGGTGAGGTGTCCAGGGCGGTGCTGGCGTGATGTGGAGTGATGCTGGATGTTGGAGATGCCTTCTCCATCCTGAGAAGCTCAGAGCTGGGAGAACAGGTGAGTTTAACCTGGCTGTGCTCTCCTCCAGGGCTGAGTGGGAACATCCCAGCAGGAATCTGTGTTGGGGTTGCTCCCAGTCAAAAAGTGCATCCCACTGGGAGGATCTCTGGCTCAGAGGTGTGAGGGACACGGACATTTCATCTCCAAAACGCTCTTGGTGTTTGTCACACAAACAGAGACTGGGGACAGCTGAGCCCGAGCTCAGGGGCACCCTGAGATCCCCCTGGGGGTCAATATCTCCATTCCCTGCACAATCCTAATATTGCTTTAGGGTTCAGTCTGGAGGTGAAGCACCTGCAGGGCATTTCTGGGGCTCAAATCGTGTCCTAATTCCCAAGCAAGAGGCTGAGCCAGGCTGCTGCGTTCAGAGCCTCAAACACAGGCACAAGGCAGGGCTCTGCTCACCCCAATTCTGCCCCTTGTGTGCTCAAACCTCCCCTGCAGTGGCTCTGAGGGTGTCACACGTGTGGCACTGCCACCTTTGTCCCAGCCATGGCCCACCTGTGACGTGTTCTCTCCCAAGTCACCTCCCGGCTCCTCGGGGTATTTTTAGCCGCCGTTTCTCGCAGCCATAACTCTTCTCCTCCTGCAGAAACAAACCTGCTCCTTCCCTGCCTTCTATGGAGAGATGTGGCTGCAGGCAGCTCCCCTTCCCTGCCTCGGGCATCTGCTGCCCACGCTGCTGCTCCTGCAGCCTCTCAGCCACGGCTGCTCTGCTTTGTGTCTGAGGGCGCTTCTGGCACTTCTCCTCGGGCAGGGAGGGGATCTCAGGGGATGTGGGAGCAGGATTGTGGCTGCTGGGAGCTCTTGGCAGCACGTCAGGGCAGGTGGGAAGGGTCTGGGTGGGCTCAGAGCCCTGGGACCCAGCAGCACAACTCCATCCTTGTGCTTGGGCTGGAGGAGGTTCTGGAGGAGGTGCGGGCATTGGGGTTTTCAGCAAAGCTCAAAGTGTTACCCAAAGGTTTTCCAAAATCCTTCTGCCTTTTTATACTCTAAACACCATCTGGGGCCTGCTCTGGCCTGGTTGGTGACAGAAAGAGCAGCCTGGATTTTCCAGCATATGGACAGGACCCTGCTCATCACAAGGGTTTGGAAGAGACCTGAAGGCCCATCCAGTCCCACGCCCTGCCACGGGCAGGGACACCTCCCACCTTCCCAGGTGAGCTTTCCTGCTCTCTTCACCTTTGAAACACAAAGATTTCTCATCTTTTACCCTCTTTCTTCCTCCTGGGAGATCTTGGTCAGTCATCTCAATTAGCCAGGATCACTTCCTCAGGTCTGGAAACATCTCTTTGTTAAACAGGGCAGTCTCTTATCTGCTCCTGGCCTTTGAGCAGCTCCTTTTGGCAGCTCCTGCCTGTCCTTACACCTCACATGCAAATGATGCAAAGGTCCAAGTAGGCAAAAGTTTGTAGCTCATTACAGGATCAGGAGTGACCCAGTCCTGGGCACTCAGTCCTGCCTGGCTGGTGGCCAAGCTCCCTCCTCAGCACATCATTGCCTTTCCCCTCACATCTTTCCCTGTGATCTTTATTTTACCTTTTTTTTTGTTTGTTTTTTTTTCTCCTGTCTCAGAGTATCAGGTTCCTTTATCTGATAACAGTGCCATAAAAATGCCATGAAGGAGTTTTTTCACCTGTTGGACCTCTGCAGGGCTGGTGTCTCTGGGCCTTTAGAGGTGGGAGAAGGATGACCACGATCCTTCCTTTCCACTGCCATTTTTCCCATCAGCATGAAGGGGTAATTAATGCTTGGGCTGGAAATCTCCAGGACAGGTTGAGTGTGATTCTCCAATCCAGGAGCAGGGCAGGGAGCCCAGCTCCTCTCCTGGGAGAGTTTCTGTGCTCTCTGCACAAAGCAGGGCAGCCTCAGCGGAAGAGGCGGAGGATCCTCCCGGGAGGATCCTGCTGGCTGCTGGAGATTTCCCTTCCCTCCAACAGAGGCAAAACCTGAAGCCAGTCCCACATGAGGCCATCTGCTGCTGTTGGACGGGGTGGGGGTGAGGCAGGAAGAGCATCACTGTCTCCTCCTGGAGCTGAACCCTCAAGGTCCTTCAGCAAGGTGAAGGCAACACCCTCGGAAAGGTTTTGGAGGTGGAATTCCAGGTGGAAGGAGCCACCTCCTGACAAGACTCAGGCTTGCAGGACATCCTCACTCTCCTGCTTTCCTTCTTGCACTCCTCATCCTCACGAGCTCTTCCAGGTTGTGCTCCCAGTGTGGGAGCAGAGCCCAGAGCTGCTGAGCTGTGGCCCCAGCTCCTGGCAGATCCAGAAGATGATCTGTCCCCATCCCTCAGCATTCCTGCAGATCCAGAGCAGGCACTGCTGGATGAAGTTGGGCCCAGGATGTCGCTGTCCTGGGGGGAAGTTCTCATCTCAGGACCATCAGATGAGGAAACAACACTCTTCTGACCCCAAAATCCCAAAGCTCCTGTCTGGGAAGTTGTGCTTCAGGAGCTGAGCTCTGTCCCTGGCTGTGTCCTGGGACGGGGCTTAGAGCTTCCTGATTTAATGGTGATTTGAGGCTGATTTAAGGTGTCCCTGCTGTTAAGGGTGGAACAAGATCAGCTTCAAGGCCCCTTTCAACCCAAACCATTCCGGAATTGTGTGTGTGTACGGATTTATTTCCCACCTGCTCTCTCAGACTGCCCCTTTTCCCTTCGTTTCTCACTGAACAGCGCGATTTCCCTTCCCGCTGGGACCGGGAGCGCTGGGTTAATGCCACCGTCATCGGGTGTCAGCTCTGCACAAGCACTTAACCCTCTGCGAGCTGGGAAAAAACAAAAGGAAGGAGAGGAAAAAAACCCAATTCTGTGCCGGTGACACTTTCTCCCGGCCAACAAACAAAAGTTTTATGAGCTGAACCCTCTGGATGCTGCATTCCAGCTTGGTAACATTTCGGTAACACATTGCAAACGTTTGACTCATAGAAACTTGGACGGCTGGAGCCGGGGGAGGGGGAAGAGCGTCACATTCCCATTCCCGGGCAGGGTTTGGTTGTCGGATTTATTATTTAAAAAAAAAAAAAAAAAAAAAGAACTGAAACTTCTCTCTGTTTAATGAAAAAAAGTCCTGACGACTTCCACCGGGGTTCGCATTGTGTTTGGGAGTGAGGGGCTGGGGGGAGGGCTCCGCTCTAAGGGAGGGACTCGGGGCAGCCGAACTCGCTTTTCTTCTGCAAGTTTTTCCTTTTTTTTTTTTTTCTTTTTCTTTTTTTTTTTTCTCCCTCTGTGTTCCCAGGGCAGGGTTGGCTTTCTAGGTTTGATAAAGCATTTCCTTCCATTGTCATTCTATACGGCCTCTGGGCCCTGCGCTCAGTCCCTCCCCTTCGCCGTCCCCTCTCTTTCTCTCTCTCTCTCTCTCTCTTCCTGAACTTTAGTGAATCTTGAGATATAAAGAAAGCAGCTGCCTTCCTTAAGCACAGCTTGAACAATGAGACCTCCTCTCCAAGGGCTTTAATTCCTCTGGATGCAAGGACAAAGCCAGGGTGAGTAGCCCGCTGGTGGCTCCGCCGCTCCCCGCATCCCCGCTCCCGCAGCTCCCCTCGCTGTCCCCGGCTCCGCAGGGATCAGGGAGCTCCGCAGGGATCAGGGAGCTCAGGAGGGATCAGGTAGCTCAGGAGCTGATGCTGCGAGTGTAAAATCCCCTCAAACCCATCCAGCACCGCCCGGGGAAGTGTCCCCGCCGGACTCTGTCCCTCGTGGGTGCTGCTCCCAGCCAAGCCGTGCTGGACAAGGCTTTGCCACCCAGCAGCGTCCCTGGATTTGGGTCACCGCAGGCTCCCCGCCGTGTGAGACCGGGCAAAACCTGGCTCTGGGCAAGGTGGGAGGAATCCTGACCTCAAAGGCAAAGAAAAACAAACATGATGCAATCAGACGTGACTGCGCTGGGCTGCGGGAGGAAGATCTCTTCCCTTGGGGGCTGCGCGCTCCAGGGGATGCTGAAGCGGAATTTGGGAAGGCTCGGAGGGGGAGAAAACTCGTGCTCGGGGTGCAGAAGGAGGGCGGGGGAGCAGCCTGAGCCGTGTGAGCGTTGTCTGGGTTCTGGCTTTGCCCCGGGGATCCGCTTGGATCGTCTCACGCGCAAAAAGCGGGAGGCGAAATCCGGGACAGCTCGGCAGGAGCCTGGAGCGCGTTAATGAAGGGGATTTGGGACGAGCCATGAAGCTGCTGCTGGATTCGCATCTCCCAGGACGGGATCCCTCCCTTTACCCTCCCAGGAGACTGGAACTGGTTGACGTGGGGACCTGTGGTGGATCACACAGCCCGAGTGGGATGAGCCCCGGGCTGAAGAGTGAATTTCATGCGGCCAAACACAGCCCAGATGTTGTTATCTGGTGCCCCCCTCCCGCTTGGAGTTTCTCCTCTTCATCCCGGGCGTCTCCAGTGTCTGCTGGCTGGGATAAAACATGATTCACAGGATCCTGGGCCTCGTAAACAGGGAATGATCAAACAAGGCATAAAAGAACATTTTTATTGCTCGTTAGGGCTTCACTAAGACCGTCTGGGGCTCTGTGGCGGTTCAGGTAGCTGCTGGAGCACAGCATGTTCTTGTGGAACAAATGTAAGAATTCTCCTGTGTTCTGCAGCACAGAACTGCTCAAAACACGACTGGAAGCTCTTTAGGGGACCTGCAGAGCTCAAAGTCCTTAGAGAGCCTGTGCAGTCTGTCGTAGGATAATTCAGAGTAGGTTTGATGGAGTTTTGAGTTTTTCCCTCCATAAAATCCCATTTCTGGTCTGACTGGGACCAGTTCCCTCTGTCCCAGTGCAGCCGTGTTTGTTTGTATCATTTGTTCTTGATCTCTACTAAATCCAGCAGTTTTGGGCAGCTCTCTGGTTACCCTGACAATGGAAAAGGTGGTGTTGGGTTTAAGGTGACCTTAAATCCCACGGGCTGAGCTGAAGGACGTGGATAAAACTGGGCTGTAAAGCAGCAGAATGAGGTGGGTGAAATGAGTTTGTCCAGCTTTGACACCGAGCAGGGCTCAGGTCCATGGCTGGAGGAACCCTCCAGAGCTGTTGTGCCCCTGCTGGGATGGGAATTTCTCCAGCAGGAGCTGACTTGTGTTAATAGAAATGTAGATGAAACCTTCAGATTTAACGGAGCTTTTCAGGAGGCAACGAGAACTTCACCAGCACTGAAAGTCCCCCCACCTCAGTGCCCTGGTCCCCTCCTGGCACATCCCTGCTCCTGGCGCTGGCACAATGAGGAAATGGGCCAGCATTTCCATATTAGCAATCAACTTTCCAGGGATGTTGCATGGATTTTCCAGCGAGGGGAGGAACAGCATCAGCCACGCTGGGATGCTCCAGGCCAGGGCTGAGGTGCTGCAGAAGGACCAGACATGGTTTGGGGAGCCTCAGATGAGTGTTCAGAGGTCGTTCCTCCTGCACAGCAGCTCTGGGTTCAAACCATGCCTGGAAACCTCGGGGGCTGTCCCTGCCGGGCTCCCCATCCCTGGGAACGCTCAGGGTCCCACCTGGGGGAGCTTCTTGGAGTCTTGAAGGACTCACAGGGATTTTGTCATTCCTTGTCCTGGCTTTTCAGCCACATTCCTGTGGTGAAGCTGAGCTTGGGGTTGTCACATGTGGATGGGAAATGGGGACAAAAGTGCTTGGAAATGGCCACCTGGAGCTGGTGGCACGCTGGGGTTGAGGTGATAGGAGGTGGCTGCCCAGCTGTGACATCAACAGCTGGACCCGATGGTCCTGGGAGCCTTTCCCAACCTAAATCATTCCATGACCTTATTTCCATCTCCCCCTTGGTGTCTCCTGCACAGACACAGCCACGCTTTGTGTTTGCATCGTCAGGAAGATGCACTTTAAATAAATACTAATTAGGCTTGGCTAATTCATCAGGAAGTTTACTTTCAAAGCAAATAAAAGCAGCCAGCAGCCCTAGAGCCAGGAAACAGGTAAGGTTATTTATTGCCCGAGCAAACCAGGCGGGTGAGGCGACAAAAATCGTGTCTGAGCTCAGCCTTTAGTGGTGGCTGCACCTGATGGGTCTCAGATCACCAGCAAAATGCTAGATAATGAAGTTTTGTGTGGTGGCCACACAGAAAGACCCTGGTGGCCACACACATTCCCCCATCCTTGGAACTGGCTGTCCAAGACATCGAGGGGCTGTCGGTGACTCTGGAATAGTTATTCCCTCGTTCTGGAGCTGCTTTGCTGTTGTTTTGGCATCTTTTAAATGCAGGACTCACGTGAGAAGAATTCCTTGTGCCTGAAAAACCCATCCTGGTACAAACCTACAGCAGAGCCCGGTGGGATTTGAGGGGCTGCCCTTGCACCTCTGGATTGAGGGTGGAGCAGGAGGAGATGGAGCCTCGGGGGTCACCAGGTGCTGCTTGGGGGGTGGAGAGATACAAACACAGTCCCAGGACAGCCTTGGCTTTTCCATTTCTGCCTTTCTGTGCTCACTTCCATGCTGGGAGGGCAGATTTTCCCAGCCAGCCTGGCTTTGGAAAAGCCCAGAGCATTGGGCACGTGGGGAATGAGCAATGCTGGAGCTTTGGGGCTGAGGCTGGGGGACCCTGGGATGGATGGGATGGATG